>NC_025704.1:464310-468650 GCF_000633955.1 Camelina sativa | reverse complement strand
CCTGGTAAACCGAGACGGTTTTTCGATTTTACCGGAAAACCGCCTTCGAATTTAGCAACCATGAAGGCTACAAAGCTTTACAAGCTTCCATACAATTCCACAGTGCAAGTTGTTTTGCAAGATACCGGAAACGTGGCGCCAGAGAACCATCCCATTCATCTTCATGGGTTTAACTTCTTTGTGGTTGGTTTAGGAACTGGGAATTACATTTCCAAGAAAGATTCTAAGAAGTTTAATCTTGTTGATCCGGTGGAGAGGAACACCGTCGGTGTACCTTCTGGTGGTTGGGCGGCGATTAGATTCCGAGCAGATAATCCAGGTACATTTATCTAATTATCTAACAAATCAAAATATGATACTAGTATTAGTCCATATATATTACATAGTAATATCCATAATTAATCAAATTGTTACAATGTATGAAAATGACTGTTTGAATTAATATGAATATATATGTGGTGGCAGGGGTTTGGTTTATGCATTGCCATTTAGAGGTACACACAACATGGGGACTAAAGATGGCTTTCTTGGTGGAAAATGGTAAAGGCCCAAACCAATCAATTCTTCCTCCTCCAAGTGATCTTCCAAAATGTTGAAAACTCCATTATTATTTTTTGATGATTTCGATCAATTCTTTTCTTGACATTTTTTAAATTTGATATGTTTATGCTCAAGTAAATTGTCAACAAAGTGATTGTATGATTGTGTTAGCTTTTGATGAAAGGTTGAAAACAAACGTCTTTTTTAACGCACCAACTTTTTTACAGCTGAAAAATTGATGACTTTGTCCTAAATCTTTATCAGTTGTTGTTAATACATGCGGTAAATCCAAAAACAAAAAAATTCGGCATCATCAAAAATATTGTAGAACTAATTTAAAGACACAAGACTTAACGTTTCTAACTTATGCAAATAATATTTCGAATTTAATATCAACTAAAGCTAAAAACGTGTCTACTCTTGATACGATCAACTACATAAAAACAAAACAAAAAAAAAGGTTAATTTTCCCCCAAAAAAGTCGTTATCAACGCAGAATTCATCTGTCGTTGAATTCGATTGAGTGGTTGCAATGTCGCATTTTCAATTTAATAAAAGAAAGAAAAGAATACTCGTAAGAAAATCGATAGAAATGAAATAAAATGAAGCAGGAGTAATAAATTTGACAGAAAAAGAAGTAATTTGCTAATTATAGTAAGAGAATCTTGCTAAATATGGTATCCAAAGAAAAGAAGTCACTATCTGTCGAACAGAAACTTGTGTCTGCTAATCAGCAGATGACACTTACAGTTTTACGCTTCATCATGCATGTGAGTGACACTATGCGACTTTAAATTTTGTGTTGGATCCCTTTCATCCTGTCCCTACCACATTTTATTACCCCCTCTTGACTATGTGTATTAATATCATAATTCTTTTTTTTTTGTATAATCAAAATATCCAACTTCCATTCTGAGTGATTTAAGTTTGGCTACCAAGTAGTCAAGTACCACGGGAGAATCTAGATTAATGTATTGTGAATTAAGCCGTCTATCGTGATCCATTGGACCGTGTATTGCATATAGTTTGATATTTTTGTTAGGTATCATTACGAAAGACAAATTACATGAGTTTTACGACTGTTGGTTATAATAATTGGTTGCACTGCTTTATACTTTTACCAGTTTCATATTATATAATTGGCTATAGAAGTGGAGCTGTGGTACCGTCCACATGAGGTGCTGTGAGACATTCATATTATAAACTTTTAACGATATGAAAGCGCGCCCGACACTAGCATTCTTCGTATTATCTTTATACATGTACGAATACTATATGATTGACAAATAGTAATTGAAATACTAAATGAAAATATCTTTGCTGGTTGGTTGCCACCCACAGCTCTGTTCCAAATTTTATATCTTTAAAGGTTATGTTCACCACCTAACCCATTATGCAACGGTTCTATATATAGTTTATGTTCATTAAAAAACAAATGAAGAAGTAATAATATATTGGATAGTATACCTTCGAACTCCTCGATTTATTCGCATCTTCTCATTCGGTAATGGAATCTAAAATCCATAATGACAAAAAAAAAAAAAAAAAAAANAAAAGTATAGGAGTCCATAGATTAGTTGGTCCAGTTCGTCAATCCCTAGTTAATAATGTGTGTGTATTGGTATTACTAATTTCTTTGTTTTCATCGTTTGTAATACTTATAAAGTACAAATACGCAATATATATTTAAATGATGGAATATTCCACTCGTCTTTGTATATTTGCTTAGCTTATGGTTGTTGTTATTATATATGTGAGTAATGTGTACTAACTAAGTTTAAATATTGAATGGGCTATTTCGCGTTGACAAACCAAAAAAAAAGCTGTCTAGTTAAAATATTTGTTTAGACTTTAGATTAAACAACGAATAAAGAACCGGCCAAAGCGAAACCATTGAACAGTCATTTTCTGATCTTTCTCATTTGATTGGTTAGACTTTCTTTGTCATAAAATAAAAATTTTATGTTACACTTTTTCATCATATATCGACACGTGCATTTGGTTAGTCTTAATCCTATATCAATTTTATATGATATAACAAACATCATAGCATAAAAAACAAAATACAATGCTCATAATCAAATAGATAAGCCATACACTAAGCGTATTTTTCTTTACTTTTTCTACACCTTTCCTTGTTGAATGTATTATTCCTATTGATCATCACGTGAAATGTAGAAAATAATAAAAAGCAAACTCCACTTTTTTTTTTTTTTTTCTTCTTTTCGTTCACTTTATGCTCTGTTTATTTTTCTTCATGTAATAATTTTCTCCACAAAATTTCTGAAATTAAAAGTCGTTTCTTTTTTTTTCTTTTCTTGGTCACTTGAGACACACCAACACAGTCAATCAAAAAGCCATTTTGATTCTCTCTTCTTCACTCTCTTCTCCTCCTCTCCTCTCTCCGTTTTAAAAAACCTCTTTTTAATTTCAACGAGAAAAAAAACAGAGGAGGAGTTAACTAAGAGCTATGTCGTCGTCGACGATGAACAGAGGAATCGATATGTTTCCATCAGAGAGCACTAACTGGATCTATCAAGGAGTCAGAGAAGTAACGTGGACGGCGGAGGAAAACAAACGGTTCGAGAGAGCTCTTGCCTTTCTTGACGACAAAGACAATCCAGAGAGCTGGTTGACGATCGCCGCCTTGATCCCCGGCAAAACCGTAGAAGACGTCATTCAACGGTACAAGGAGCTAGAGGATGACGTCAGCGACATCGACGCCGGACTCATCCCCATTCCTGGCTACGCCGGCGACGCTTCCTCCGGTGCAAACAGTGACTATTTCTTTGGTCTTGAAAACTCCGGCTACGGTTACGGTTACGACTACGTCGTAGGAGGAAAGAGGAGTTCGCCGGCGATGACTGATTGTTTTAGGCCTCCGATACCGGAAAAGGAGCGAAAGAAAGGTGTCCCGTGGACTGAGGATGAACACCGGTAAAACTAGTTCTTGTTGTTGTGTATTTTTAGGTTAATTTATGTCTTTTTTGTTTTTTACTTCTTTTCTCTAATTCTTTTAGTTAAAGTTTTTATGTTTTACTTGAATTTTTTTTTTTTTTTACTTTATGTGTGAAGTTACTTTTTTTGTTTGTTTGGTTTGGGCAGACGGTTTCTAATGGGTTTGAAGAAATATGGAAAAGGAGATTGGAGAAACATAGCGAAAAACTTTGTGACAAGTCGAACGCCGACGCAAGTGGCTTCGCATGCTCAGAAATATTTCCTTCGACAGCTCACAGACTGTAAAGACAAAAGAAGGTCAAGCATTCACGATATCACCACTGTTAACATCCCTGACGCAGATGCAACCACCACATCCGCTCCCACAACAACACTCTCTTCTACTCCGACGACCAATTCTTCTTTCGACGTTTTCCACCAGCCAAATCCTCATCACGGTTTCGCGTTTGCGTCTTCGTCTAGCTATTATAATGCGTTTCCCCAGTGGAGTTAAGTTCACTTAGAAGATTCTAGAGTACTACTTCGCCTCGTATAAATTTGTTATAATATATATTTTCTACGTACATATTACCTATAAATATGCAGGATTGTTGTAAATATTTTGTAAGAAAATGTTTGTGTGGTTGTGCTGCGTTTCATATATTAGGTTTTGGTTGGTTGTAATTTTCAGTTTCACGAGTTTATAATACCAATATTGACCTACATACGCATAAATTTGTTTATAACCCTATATATAGGCGTCGGTACCTAATTGGCTCTCTCCCGAATAGAGTTATCTCCGATAACATAATATATGGGGTTTGCTCGTCAAAAAAAAAAAAAAAAAAAACCCCTATATATAG
>NC_025704.1:453189-463825 GCF_000633955.1 Camelina sativa | reverse complement strand
TTCGTGGTTCCATATTACGTCCAATTATTTATCGAATAACTTTGTTTGGATTTCACCTTTTGGTATATAACTACAAATTTTGCATTATCTTATACTAGATTTATATCAACAACTATAAAATGAAACAGTAAGCAATGTTATAAAAGCAAATATATTAATCTTTTTGAATATACGCCTAATTAATTATCCCATACTTATATTGTGGTACAGTTCGCTTTATTTAATTGAAATTAGATCATACCGGAATTTACTAATACCGTAGCTTTATCGCTTTATGCTATTATCCTGGGCCTGACGAGTGTTGCGTCTCAAATATTAGGAGCTTCCAATGGTTCTTTTTGAACTAACAAACTTCCAAAACTCGAAATAAGTAATACAACAAAAGAAAATACGTAAGGAAACAAGGTTGGATGCCCACAAAAAAAAAACAAGATGGGCTTTTATGTAAGTAAGCCCAAAGGAGAAGAAATAGTGAATGCCAATTCAACTGTGATCTTAATATGAGACCCCTTAAAAGTTAAAAATTACATTATTAAGTCCCTTAATTGTTTGGTTTGATTCATATTACGTACAAAACTCTTAAAAATAGAAATCTAAAAGAAACATAGTACGAAGTTTTTAACCTTTGATCTAAAACAAAACATTGATTTTTAAAACCAGTGGCCCGTTTCGTAGTTCGTACACAACACTGTAAAGCCAAAATTTATAATCGTGGTGAAACCCAATCATATCGTAGTAGCGTGTAAGTTGCAACGAAACACAAACTCTATATATGCTAAAAAGACATGATAATAAGGAATGATTCTTATTTTCTTGGCATTTAGAAGAAGAGGCCGAACCACATGCTTTCCATATCTTCTTCAACTGAGCGAGACTTCCACAGCCGTACCTAAAACTGACAAAAGTGGATAAAGCAAGTACACTTTCGTTGTCTTTTCAACACAAAAGAAGATAGAAACCTGTTGAAAGAATTCTATAATTTTATAAAACATTAATCTAAATAAATTAATCAGAATAAGATCACAGTTTTGTCGGGGAAAATTCAAATTTGTATGAAAGTCTCCTAACAATGAAGTAATGAATTTATAAGATTTATACATTTAGACGTGGACCTGATATGATTACTTATATATATCAACAGGTAGGCTAAAGTTAAAAAGAAAAAATAATAAAAAATTAACAAGTAAATTAAAAGTATATACCAAATCAACTATACATTACATAGTGTTTTTTTTTTGGGGTGAAATGTAAAGTATATAACGCGCGCACACAAAGTCATGCAGATCCAACAAATGCCGCCTTTGTTGTGTAAATTGTTATGGGTGTCACCGTGCACTAATCTAAGATATTAGTATTAAATTATCTTGCTTTTATATCTAATATTCTAAGTTATTAATCAAACCATTAATAACCTTGAATCTTACCGTTCATAATTTTGACAGTCGAAGTTTAGAACATAATAAATTAGTTTATTCCGTTACGAAAATGTTAATATATATAATATTTGTATTTTTTATGAATGTTTACAAGATAAAATCATAGAAAACATGTATGGGGTAGTGCTGTGAATTAACCTTCCAACAGGTCTTGTTGTCGGGATAGGATATAAGAAGGAAGAGATCAATTAACAAAGAAACAAATAATCAAAGACCACATTTTTTCCTCTTGTCACTCAAACAATACATGTTCTTTGTACCAGCTTGTGTTTTTTTTTTTTTCTAAGACAGTTCTGAGGGTAGTTTCGTCATTTATTCATATCAGTGACGTGGCTTCCGCATCAGATCAGATGATTCGCTTTTAGTTATAACCTCCGAAAAATAATTTCACTAAACATATAAATAATTGTGTACCTGATTATTATTTTGCTTTAAATAATTTAGCATGTTGTCCGGTGGACGTAGGTTGGACTCTGAATCACAAACCCCCCGCAGACAATTATGTAATTAATTATTATAAACATAACATTTTCAAATACACAAACTACTGTATTGAAAAACAAATAAAAATAAAAGCGAGGATTAATACTATTGAAAGTTTCATATCGAAGAAGAGATGTGGAGTTAATTAAGCAAAATTTACAAGATTTTTAGTCGTTAATTGATTGGAGATACTATATAGTATATTAATATACTATGTACCATGTACATAATGAGTGGAAATTAGGGGATCACATACTCACATGCATGCATTATATACGCGTCATGTAATGATTAGTAGACATTAATTAATAAAAATTAAAATAAGTTGGTGTTAAATTGATTCTGATTAATTAATGAGGAAAGGTAAATATATCGGTGGTATTGCTCACTCCAAAATATCTGATTAGTGGGAAGTTAAAAATTAGTATTAAGACCTACCACTAAATTGCCGGTTGCTAATTTAATTTATAAATGTAGGATGATGATCATCTATCTATATATAAGACTATAAACATGAAATCTATTAAATTCATAATCCGTAAAGTGCGTGTATATATGTTGCAGTACAGGATATTCGTAAGATGAATACATATGATGCCTCTGTCGTAGCTATAGACTATAGTTTATTTCTCATGACAAGTACTATAATTCATCTATATATATACCATTTGGTATTAATGTGGAAAATATAAATCTTTTTTTTCTTCTGTATAGATTAGTGAAAGTGATTTAAAATTGTCCCTACCATAATAATATGGAGAAAAAAATGGTCAAAGCACTCGGTTTTGGTAGATTTTATATATAGATGCATTGAACATGCTTCTTATTAACACGGTTGACTCTCTTTTTTGCCCACCATTCCCTTTAGTCTTCAGTATATAATAAGATATCCACCAGTACAGCATATATTTCTTGGAAAGGTTTAAGTAAATATGAATATCCATCCACCAGTTCACTTCAGAACGACTAGAAGGTTTTTCTATAAACTTGTTTAAAAGAGGATGCATCACATACACAGTATAATATAAAGAAAAAAACGTACCAAAACCTTATATCAAACCTTTTGTAGCCAAAACCGAAACATTCATCTAAGCAGATAACTTGTACAATATTTCTAGAAATCAAAATTAATATTTACAGCTAAAAAATGTTGGATTTGCAAAATACTAGTATAAAGGATAGGAGAATGTGTCCAGCTAGTGGACTACCTCTCATAGGCCATGAGGGTAACTGGTGGGGTAACTTTATCTAAAAGCTTTATAATGCGACAGCAAAGTGGAGGATGTTGCAATTTTCCTCTTTTCTTCAACCTGTTTTTTTCCCCCAAGCTCTTGTTTGATCACAATCTGTTTTTACTATTGTATTTCTTTCTTCTGTTTCTTTTCCATCAAGCTCTTGATTGATCACAAAACAACATGATTTGTCACATATTAAATGAATGCAAAACAACATATTTGTAAGACTAAGACACACTACAAAATGAACGGGATATTACGTCAGTTATAAGTGGGGTTAACGTCGGTCATTAACTGGCTCAAAAAACTTAACGTCGGTTTACAAACCGACTTCTTACCTCCCGACGCAAACTGTTTTTACATCGGTTTAAGAACTGACGCTAAGTTTAACGTCTAATATTAACGTCAGTTAAAACGTGACTCAAATGCTCAAACATAAAGTCAGTCTATAAACCGACGTAAGATGCCAATTTTTGTTTCTGTATATATATTTATATATTATATATAAACAACTATTAAATATAAATTAGATTTTAGATTGCGATACCAAAACACTAGAAAACAAAAACTTAACCCATTTACATATCAATTATTTGTCTGAAGAACATAATATTAATAAATTACAATATTTCCTGTATACTACTATACTACTCACAAGTTACTGAGATCATGTCGCCACATTTACTTGGGTATGCTTTTGATTGCATATGAGACTCAGTTGCAGGTGTGATTGTAGCTACCTTCCAAGATTCATCTCCCTCGAAGCTTAGACTAGAAGCAGAACAAAAAAAAAGATAGAAGAAATATATGGATGAGTAACAAAAGTAGAGACAAACTTAAAAATATGATGAAAACCAAGTTAAATTAATCTCTATAACATTCTTACCTCACCTTGTCAGGCGTAAGTGTCTATGAAGATCTAGTAACTGAAGCTCAAATATTCGTGTATGCAAATCTCAGTAGATCTCATGACGTAAACCATCAAATTCTTTGGACAAGAGGAAAGATGATAGGTCTGACACTCGTGTAGGAACCCTTGCAATAGAAAACCCTTCAGGTACATCTACAAAGCAAAACATAAAGCTCAAGCACATCAGCAAACACAAAGACAAATTGCATATTGTGAGAGAGAAATGTGATTGAGTAATAACAACTTGGAACATGTCATAATTCAAATGGTCAAATTATTGAATCCATCTCATTAGTAGAACATAAATGGTTTCCATGGCTGAGTGGCTATAACACTGCAAACATATACAGGAAATCAAGGTAACCTGTCTGGAAGGAAGTAGACAAGCAGTCCATCCTTAAACCTCTTTAACACCAACATGAAAATAAGGACTGATGACTCCACACTTGTTCAGCCTTCCATCAAGCTCAACAACATACTCAAACTCGCCGATGTAATCTAAAAAATCGAAACACAAAATTACACTTAAAACAATAGACATGAAAGCAAGTAACCGAGTCATAGCTACTAGCTCTGCAAAAATCACCATACCGTGCTTTTGCATAACGATAAGGAACTCGATGATAACTTTAGAAGAAGGCCTGATCATAACCTGCCTCTTTCCCCTCTTCTCTGCATTGTACATGCTCTGAACTCTGAAGAGCGTCATTGAGGACATCGATTCTCACCACTCTACATTGAAAACTGTAAATCATAAATAACAAAACTGAGCTAATTGAATCTTAGGCTTATCTAAAACAACTCGAAACAGCATCAATCATCTCCAAAGCTTTGAACCCTAGATTCTGCAGAGCATTAAATTGGGAATACAGCAAGCAACCACAACATAATTCACAAATCCATCTTATCCTTGACCTGAATTTTAGAATGCTTGCTAAAATCAAGCAAATCGGCCATAAACACAACAAATTTTGTTTCATGCTCACCTTAATCATCGAAAACGATCGCTCGCTTGCGAACTCATGTTTTAGATCCCTCCATAGAAAAAAGAAACGATTTCAGAGAACCGGAGATGTGATGGTGACAAAAACCTCGAATTGAAGTGGGATTCGCCGCTGAAGAACCCTAGCCCCAAATGTTTCACGAATCCATCAAATCCTGAAACGAAACTTAAAAGCACTGTTAGAATTGAGCTACTTATTCATAAACAAAACAAAATTCGAAAACAATGTACCATACAAAAAAAAATCATCGATCACAAGCTATCAGAAAAAGCCGTCGGAGATAGAGAAATAAAACCTCGAATTGAACTGAGATTAGTTTCTTCAATGTTGGATCTTAACCTCGTTATAGATGATGATCTTTTTCATCGCAATCGAAGATGCAAGTTAAGAAAAATTATTATTGATTAGTTAAAGTTAAAACTAACGTCGGTTTACTAAACGACGTTAAATTCCTTCCGTTATTTGGTTTTCACGTCGGTTTGACAACCGATGTTAAAAAACCGACGTCTTCTAGTAATTTTCTTGTAGTGACATGGTTATAATTTGGTCACTGTAAGTGGTACATAGTGTCCATCCTAATTTTTTTATTTTCCCACTATAATCATATTTATTCTGCTATAAACATATTTATTCTGCTTTTATAAACCTTTACTAATCCCTTAATGCCGCTAATTTCAATAAGCACCATATTCCAAACTTTTCATCTTTTAACTACTGTAGGAAATTCGTTTGATTTTTATTTATTTTAATGAAAAAACATTAGCTAGGACTATCGTGTAAATATGCAATATAATGTCTTATGTTTTTTTAAGTTATAAATCATAACTAAAGCCAAATCAATTTATAAATGTGTGATAGTATTAATTTGTTATGAAACGTAAGGAGTATTAAATGTGTAAAGATACATAGTATAATCCAGAATTAAAAAATTATTAACGTTATTTGACTATATAGAAGTATCAATCATTTTGCTCATTGTTTTTGTTGTTCGTTAATTTGATCATCATTATTAATCACCATATGAAGGGATTATAACTAATTGTTGCTGTCAGACGCGAATCAGACTTGAGCATAAGCAATGATTATGAAAAAATTATTTTATTGGAAATGCAGTTGAATACTAGTAGTACTAATTTATTTCCTTAAAAATCAATAATTGTTACAATTATAGTAGTTGAAATTTGAGATGCTTCTTAAAAGACCAAATTTATTGTAGTTGGGGAGGAAATAATTAATGACCATGTTTCATGTTATTTGAGTTAATAATGGACCATATGATAATAATTAAGTCATTAATGCTTTTGTTCTTTGAAATGACCAACTAGAATCAATGCGAAAGACACATAGCGGATGTCACATTTACACTTGCAGAGAACAATTTATCTATGTGATTCTCAGCTCAGCTGACAAGACATTATGTGCATTTCAAACCGAGTTATTTAAAATAGTGCGTAGAAGTTAATAGAAAGTTAAGTATCCAATTCCAAATTTCATTCGACACCATTTTAATAGTCATTTCAGTATAGCAGTAATTAACCATGAAAATGAAAAAAAGTTATTACTATAACAAACAGTTAATTAGTGATATAAATATTTGTTAACAATCAGCTTTCTGTTCACGTTATATATATCGTAGTATTAAAACTACTAGTACTGTATATTACAAATCTTATCTATTATATATATGGGATATATCTATTTTAACAAGACAAAAAATAGACATAGCCCTTTCTTTAGTCGTTATATCACCGACCAAAACAGCTTATGTTCCCCATACAATTAATCTTGGGATCTAAAACAAGTGAAAAGGCAGACTTCTTTAGTTTCATATGAGATTTTGTATTGTCAGAAGATTAGATTTTTTTTTTTTTCTTTTTTTTGTGGGAGCTTTTTCATTAAATTATTTTCCGAGTAAAGAAAAGAAAAAAAGAAAACAGAAGAGTAGGTCTTAACGCTCCATCTGTTCCCATGGAGGCTATCTGTCCTTTCTTCTTCTTCCGACCAAACACGTCCTCTCCTGCCCTCCATTCTTTTTTTCTTTCTCTTCCATATATGTAAAGGTTTTAGATGTGTTATCTATACTATTAAAGCAGAAGTACTCTCTAGAGTAAAAATGGACCATAACTTGGTTTTGGTAGGTTTTTCATTAAAAATGATTAGAGAATCACAAAATTTAATCTAATTAACCTATAGTTTGGATTTCATTAAATGACGAAAATACCCTCGGTCGATTGCTTAAAAAATTGCCAAGTCGGGACGCGGATCCTTATATATCCGACTACAGAAGGAAAAAAATCCGCGGATCTGTTTGTACTCCAGAATAATATTTTTCGGATCCAGTATATTATTTCATTCAAGATTAGTTATTTAAGATCCCAAACAGAGTTATTCGTTATAGGCAAACACTCTGATTTCATTTTCCTTTAAGGTATTTAAATGAAAACCATAAATTTTAATTACCAAAAATTCGGATATTTCCTTAATTACCGAGATTGATCTTAACAGATAATCTTTTAAAAGGAATATTTAGTGATTCAGTTAAAATCTTTAAAAACGAATATTCAAGTTACCAAATCTGACTAAATTGCTTGATTTCCGATATTATAATATTTCCTTAACAAAATTTTAGTAATTAATTGTGAGTAGTATAGATAGAAAGAATTAAAAACGCAGAAATTATATATATGTAAAGTTGTAAACTAATTTACAGAAAAGGTGTATATCCCACATCGACTAAATATTATGGAATATGGTTCATAATCACTATAAATATGTGACTAAAATGTTTTGAGTACAAATGAGCAGGAAGCTTGATTTATCAGGTATCCAAATTTAACAGTTTAATTTGTGTCTATATTTGAAAATATTTAAAATTTTAAAAAGTAAACATATTATAATATATTTACGTTTTTAAAAAAGTTTAAGATATTATAAATATTTAAATTTTTTATACAATGTTTAAATTATAATATATTTAAAGTCTATAAAATATTTAAGTAATATTAATATTTTTAATTCTTAAAAATTTAAAATATAAAATTTTTTTGAGTTAAATCCGTTAAAACATGTATTTTATCAAACTATAAATTAAGCTATGGAAGCAGGGTGTGTCTATCCTCTTACAAAACTACTATCCGATATTGCGGAGTGTCTATTCTCTTACAAAACTACGTACTATCTACTATTGTAGTGTGTCTGTTTCCGTGAAAAACTACATTTTACAAACTACTTACTTTATTAGGATTTCCAATTTACTGTATAACCCCAAATATACAAATAAACACTATATAAACAAAAAAAAAATCAAAATAAAAAACTATATTACAAAAATACAAATTACAGAAGAAAAATAACTAACAAAATATATAATCCCGTNTGGGTATCACCTAGTATATACTATAGCTGATTAGCTGTAAACTATGCATGATGCATGGAAAGATAAATTTGTATATAATTTTTTTTAAAAAAAAATTTGTATATAACTTATTTGTTTTGTATGCTTTTTGTTGTTGTTAAAATTCTACGAGTTCATGTTTAAGTATGAAAAGTAACAATATACTCTAGACTAAAGGCATTTGAGATTTTGAGGTAAACTGAATAACCGAACAAAAAAAAAATCCAACAAAAAAAAAAAAAAACAAACAAAAACTGATAAAATTATGACGAAGCAAAAAGAATAGTGTTTGTAATTGTCTTTCGATTTGAAATTTCAAACAGAAATTGACATGCATGTCTTTATAAAAATACCAAACTACAGTTATCTAACATAAATGATAAAACAAAACAAATCCTGCTCGTGAAAACGAAGTTAACACTTTCTAAAATCGCTAGCTCAATGACAATGATCATTTATTTAGTAGGCATTACAAAATTAATAATTAGAAAGCATTCCTTCACTCTAAACTTATAATCAGTATTGCTTATAACCAATGTAAGAATGTGCGATTGGTATAAGTTTTTTTTTTTTTCATATTATTTTATAATAGTATAAAAATATCACCGAAACTTTCATCTTAGTTTTTATTATACTTCCAAATCTACTATGATTATAGATAAAGAATTTAAAAAAAAAAAAAAAACAAAAAAGAATAGGACAAAAAAGATATACATAGTAGTAAGTAACCACCCAAGTTCATGAATCATCAAACCATAGGGTCCGAGTCCGACCACTATATAAACCCCCCTTTCCCCCATAACTCTCTCTACTCCTCACCAATAGATAGATACACCTCCCCACTCTTATTTATCCTCTTCATCTCAATTTTACAAAAACAAAAAATGCCAAATAGTTCAGTAACAGAAATTTCAAAATGCATAGTGCATCCGGAGAAGAAGTCCACCGTCTCCGATCTCCGTCTCTCCGTCTCCGATCTCCCTATGCTCTCATGTCATTACATTCAAAAAGGCGTCCTCCTCACTCGCCCTCCTTCTTCTTCCTTCTCCTTCTCCGACCTCGTCTCCTCTCTCCGCCGTTCTCTCTCCTCCACTCTCTCTCTTTTCCCTGCTCTAGCCGGTCGTTTCTCCACCAGTCCCGCCGGTCACATTTACATCGTCTGCAACGACGCCGGCGTTGATTTCGTCTCCGCTTCCGCCAAACGCGTCAGAGTCTCCGACCTTCTCGTCCCAGGTAAAGACGTTCCTCTCCTCTTCCGTGAGTTTTTCGTATTCGAGCGTCTCGTTAGTTACAACGGCCACCACAAGTCTCTCGCCGCCGTTCAAGTGACGGAGCTAGAAGACGGTGTTTTCATCGGATGCACCGTGAATCACTCCGTTACAGACGGAACCTCCTTTTGGCATTTCTTCAACACCTTCGCTGACGTCACCAGCGGCGCTTGTAAGATCAAACACCTTCCCGATTTCTCCCGTCACACCGTCTTCGACTCTCCGGCTGTTCTGCGAGTCCCTCCCGGTGGTCCGCGTGTCACTTTCGACGCCGATCAGCCTCTCCGGGAGAGGATTTTTCATTTCAGCAGAGACGCCATTTCCAAACTCAAACAGAGGAGCAACGATTACAGAGTTAACGGAATCGAAACCAACGACGGAAAGAAATGTAACGGTAACGGAGATATTAACGGAAATATAACAACCGTTCTGGAGAGTATTTTGAAATCGGATGCGAGTAATAATAATAAGAAGAATCATCATGATCGAACGGCTGAGATTTCGTCGTTTCAATCTCTAAGCGCTCAGCTGTGGCGATCTGTTACAAGAGCTAGGAACCTCGATCCGAGCAAGACGACGACGTTTCGTATGGCGGTTAATTGCCGGCACAGGCTCGAGCCTAAGATGGATCCTTACTACTTCGGTAACGCGATACAGAGCATACCGACGTTGGCGTCCGCGGGAGATCTGCTGAGCAAAGATCTCCGGTGGTCCGCCGAACAATTACATAGAAACGTCGTGGCGCACGACGATGCGACGGTACGACGTGGAATCGCTGCTTGGGAAAGCGATCCGAGGCTGTTCCCTCTGGGGAATCCGGATGGAGCTTCGATTACGATGGGGAGCTCGCCGAGATTCCCGATGTACGACAACGATTTCGGATGGGGAAAGCCATTAGCGGTGAGG
>NC_025704.1:449256-451950 GCF_000633955.1 Camelina sativa | reverse complement strand
GATCTGGAAGTGGTTTTGGCGCCGGAGACTATGGCTGGGATTGAGAAGGATGCTGAGTTTATGCAATACGTATCAGAAGTCACTTACGAGTGTTGAAAGCGACGCCGTTTTTGACTTGGTCTTCTGCCTGAATACAGAAAAAAAAAATAAAAAATAAAGAAATATCTAAAGTTGATTTGATGATGGCATGGCACTTTGAACGGTCGAGATTCATCAAAAAATATTAGATATTTCTCGATCTAAGTAAGAGTTGTGAAGCGACGGCGTCTTTTTATGAGTCAGTCATACATACTGCTAAGTACTGGTCTTTGTTGTTTCTCCTCCACTGGGCACGTTCTTAATGTGACCTTATTGTTAATGTACAAAATCCCGTCTTTTTCATTTCGATAATGGAGCTCTTTTTCTTCTTAATTAAATTTTAAACAAACCTGTAGAGTAATCAATTTAGCAAACTTTTACAGTATTTAGAAAAAAAAATAAAATTCCGACAAAATAATTGACCTTTGGACTATCTTTAATCGTATTGTTTGGGGGCAAAGTAGGAATGGGACCCAGCCCATGTCTGTAGGCTGTCCACTTGTAACAAAAGCCCAATCATTTGCGATTAATGGGCCTATTGATAGGATCGTGCGTCCTTGTGCCTCCTCCAGTGACTAGTATCGACCTTGTACACGTTTTTTTGTCGCTAACAACTAACAATTTGGTTTCTTTTTTCACTTTGAATTTTCTGATAAGAGTTTGTCCATTATTATGGTTCTTATCGATCCGGATTTGGATTTGGATTTGGATTGAATCGGACTGAGGTTTTTTTTTAACTTCTTTTCCACATTACTATCGAGCCATGAAGGTCCAACTAAATGCTTTCTCAAAAAGCCTAATAATATCAAAAAGTTTTAATTTATGTTACAATTTTTTATTTTGAGTTTTGAATAATGAGTAATACTAGTAATATATAAGCAAACTAATAAACTAAACGTTATTCACGAGAAAAAAAGGAAATTGATTACAACGGTAAGAAAACAATTACCTTAGAATAAGGTAATTGATAACAACGGTAACAAAACAATTACTTTTTTTTTAGGAAGAGAGTTAAGTATTTTTGGGTTCGCTTCTTTCCTTTTCTTTTTACTAACAAGTAACAATGGCATTTCTTGTTCCTAATTTATCATGCAAAACAATACACTTTTATTACATATAAATAAAAAAAAAACACAAAAGTAGTGATCTAAAAGAATACACTAAAACCCTAAAGGCCAAACCAGGTTTTAAACCCCCCTAATAGAAATAAAAAGACATACACTGTATATTACAATTTACAACATCAACTTATATTAAGCAAATCCAAGCGTGTAAGATATTAAAAACACATCATTAACCAAACAGAGGACTTTCAGCAAAAGAAACCATAAACGATCAATTCTTCATTGCTTATCCTACACGTTAACTTCCGGCACTGGAAACAGTCGTTTAACCAACCAATTGATTGGTCCCAAAACCTGTACTTTCTTTTTCCTCCAGAACCAAATCGCTGCACTGTACTGTTCATTGCGTATCTTTGTCGTTGCTGCTCTCCAGTCATATTTCTCCGTTTCTTCTCTTGCCGCTTTTCCAATTATCTCTCTTGTTTCACTGTCGTGCAATAGATTTCTCAGCTTTGTCACGCAGTCTTCAACATCTCCAGGGTTGAACAGAAACCCGGTTTTTCCCTCCTAGAAACATCAGAAGAAATTAAGGGGAGAAAACATCAGAATCAACAAGCTCAATATCACTTAATGTACTTTGGTTCGCCCATAACATAATAACATCATGATTTTTATATGTGCAATGATTTGGTTTGACAGCAAAATTCTAATTCAGATAGTTCAACTGACCTGGTCTTCAGGGATTATATCAGGGATTCCACCGGCACGGGCCGCAACAACAGGAAGTCCTGAAGCCATTGCCTCAAGAACCACAAGACCAAGTGTCTCTGACTCTGATGGCATCACAAACACATCTCCGCTTGCGTAGGCTTGTGAGAGTTCATCACCTTGTAACATTCCAGTGAAAACAGCTGGCATTCCGGTAAACAACTTCTCAAGATCCTCTCTTTAAGAAAGCCAAACAGATAAACAAAATTACAATGTTGTTTTCTATAAAAATCTTTAGATGACAGTATGACCAATCTTTAACAAAATTAGTACTTGTATGGTCCATCTCCAATGAAAGCAATCCGAGCTTCAGGTAATTTGTCCATTACACTGCACACAAGTTTCTAATTTTAGAATTGTATACACCACATAAAAGGAGGGAATTCAGAATCAAGCTACAAAAATCTAACCTTTTTAGAAGCTCCAAACTCTTTTCTACGCCAATACGACCAACATGGATCACTAGTGGCTTTTCTGGTTCGCCATTGCTGTTTAATAACAAAGCATTTAACATTTAAATTAGCTGGAAAGTATCAATGTTATATAAGCCACACAACAAAAGTTTATTCTATTTTTACCTCAGTCTTATACGCATTTCTTGAGAACGGAAACGGGGATTGAAGCTTTCTGAATCAACACCCTTATTCCAAAGTCGAAGTTGATTAGCTTCAAAATATTTAAAAGAAGAAGAAAATGTTAGTTTTAAACAATCACAAAGTTTGCTTGACAATGTAATGTTTTATCTCTCTTCACCTGCAGTTGCACCAGCTGCTATAAGATCTTT
>NC_025704.1:437348-449240 GCF_000633955.1 Camelina sativa | reverse complement strand
ACACAACAAAAGTTTATTCTATTTTTACCTCAGTCTTATACGCATTTCTTGAGAACGGAAACGGGGATTGAAGCTTTCTGAATCAACACCCTTATTCCAAAGTCGAAGTTGATTAGCTTCAAAATATTTAAAAGAAGAAGAAAATGTTAGTTTTAAACAATCACAAAGTACAATGTAATGATTTATCTCTCTTCACCTGCAGTTGCACCAGCTGCTATAAGATCTTTTCCAATGGCAGCAGAAGGAACTAGTGTAAGATCAGCCGCTCTGTGAAGGAATCCTGATAAAAGCTTATTCAAGTTTAGTTACATATTACAATAACCAGATAAAAAAGAAGAAGGGAATTTGAAATTTGAGAAGCGGAATTTACATACTGATTATAGACCACATTGGTTTTACCAACCAACTAAAAGTGTATCTTGGGATGTATCTACACATCAACACAAGATTAATCTTCAGAATCATCTCGATAAATCATAAATTATAAGCCAAAATTTCAGACAACTATTCAAATGAGGCAGATGAATAAACTTACACAGGGACGTGTGTGTGGTAAGACATTACTATAGGTACAGATAGCATTTTTGCTATTGCCAGAGCACCAAAAACCTTAAAAAATCGAGTCATAGAAAAAAACTAAAAAGGTCAAACTGTGGATTTTCAACTTGACAGTTGTGCAAATGTTTAAGTGATGTGATTTCTGAGGGGCTTTACCATTATCCCGGGAGATGAAGCGTGTATTATGTCAGGCTTAAACCGTGCAATTTCAGAGATGATTCTTGGACTAAGCGCAAGTGACAGGGGAACCTTTTGGTAATAAGGGCAAGGGAAGCTGTATAATAGAACAAGAAATTAGCGATACTAACAAAATTAAGAGGCATCAATCGAGTATTTTCAGGTAACTATATAAATGTTGTCACCTTCTTGATCCAATGACTTTGGCTCCGTAAAACTCATCTGGAACACCTTCATGTGTGGTCACAACTATAACCTATGAAGAAGCAAAACAGTTAAATCAGGTAAAGAAAGGGAATAAAAGTTTTCACTTTACACGTAATTCTAATTCTGGAACAGTTCCTCAGCTCACTTTATATCATACTAGAATTAGATACTTATAAAATTGAAGAAGAAAAGAACAAACCTCGTCACCCATTTCACGCAGATACCTAATGAAATTCTGGAATCTGTTTTTGTAACCGGAGACATAGCTGCGAAAATCAAATACAATAAAATCACTCCTCAAACATATAAAAATCTGAATACTTTAAAACTCTAAACCGGATATGAAATTTGGTTTTGGCGATCCAAAGTTGTAGAATTTATTACAACAAATATCATCGAAAAAAAAACAATACAGGAAAGTCAACTACTAAATAAGAATTAACACACAATCCCGTTTTCACAGAGACATTTCGTCGAACACAAAGCAGGCAAAAGAGATAGAAGACGACTTACGCAAACGGGGAAGGCTCGACAAAGAGAGCAATTCTCCTGGGCTTAGAGAGAGACTCAGGATCAAGAAGCGGAGCGTCAATCTCCGATTCGTTATCATCCCTGACTTCAGTAATAGTCATATCGTCCGACCCAGAAGCAGAAACAGCCGAAACAACAGCGTCTCTTCTGATCAGCTTAGTTTTATTACGAAGGAAGCTAGTGGGTGGTAGTCTCTGGTGGTGACACGAGACAAAAGAAGACCTGGGAGAAGAACAAGTGTTGATGTTGGTGTTGATGATGGTCGTGCTAGGAAGCAAAGAAGGAGGAGGAGATAGAGAAAGATTTATAAAGAGAGAAGAAGAACAGGTCATTGCTTTTTTTCTTCTTCTTTATAAATTATTAAATTTTGCTGAGGATTTGGGATGTGTCTCTCTCTGTTATAATCCAAATTTTTTTTTTGTGTGTGAGGGATCGAAGAAAGAAGGAATCTGCAGAAGACGAAAATGTTAAACAAATGGTATATCCTCTTTTTTTCTGACGCTCAGTTTTTAGCATATGCTTCATTTTGATTTCTTTGTCCTCTGTTTTTTTTCCCCATATTTAATATTTCTTATTTTTTACTCGAAATATATCCATTATTTTTTTTTCAAAAATATCCAAAAACAATCTTTCTCGAAACATATTATAATTATTTACTTTTTATGATTTTTTTAATTGACTGGTTATTCTAGTATAAAAATCTATGTTATGCAAAATTTAAAATCTGGTTGATATGATACTAATACAAATCATTGATGTTGTATAATGGTTTAATGCATAAAATTAGGGTTAAAAGATGTCAACACTTTCAATAAAAGAGGTGGGTACCAATTTGAGTTTACCCCTTTATAGTGATTGATCTGGTGGTGCTGTTATGATTATTACTAACGAGACAAAATATTTGAAGAAGAGGCCAAACAAATTTGATTTTGGATATTTGTTAAGTGATTAGGTGAATGAATGATTCTCTCCCATCATTATTTTATTACAAAGCACATGTCCACACATATGGCTTACTCCGACCATGATATTTTGAGAGACCCTTATATATAACAACACATATAAGCCTATTTTTGTATAACGATCATGCATGCGCACCAAAATTCAATTCTCAAGAAGAAAACGCAATTTTTTTGTTAAGTATTTACATTTTTATTCTTCTGCTAGTACTAGTAGTATATGTTTTTGACGATGATGATAACAGGCACAAACTAACGTACGTACGTACTCCTCAAGACAAAAATTTGACTTTGTTTTATTATTTTGGTCAATATAGACAATAGTTTTCGTTACGTATCATATCATATCATTAGCCCGCGCTAATTACTTCGAATATATCTATCTACTTACTTGTAGATCAATATAAACTAAAACTCAAATCAATACGCCAAGACAACCTTATATATGTTATTTTTATATTTCTGATAAATCAATGCCCACAAAAATAAAAAGGATGGGACAAAAATAGAAACATGGTATCTAAAATCTATTCCATTGAATATTCGTCTCGCAAATAAGCATCTTTATATATTCAACATACAAAATGCTTGGCTGTCCCATATGCATCATTTGCATGTGGAAGATCTATACTTGAAGAATAGTGTTTTTTCTCGATTACCAAATATAATTTATGATTTCTCCGGTTCTTTAATTCTTTCTTTAAAAAGTTAGCACATACAAAAACGTATTGTTCCTCCATATATATCAAATTTTTACATAACAGAAAAAACGTAATCTATACTAAGTTACTATTTACTCAATGACAACATGATTGCTATCAATATTTATTTCTGATGACATATTTTATTGTTTAGACTTTTTAATACAAAATCAGAAAATCTTATGACATGATGATGAATTTAATGATGATCCATATAGCTATTACATTAAATGGGCTAACTTGGGCCCATATTATTATTAGTGGAATATTCCTTCGGCCCAAATAAATATGACTTAGAAAACGAAATATCTTAGTATATATAACACTACGTAGATAAAAATTTGAGAATATCTACGATAAAAACTTAGTCTTATAGACATCAAAAGTGTCGCCTCTTTTGTTTTGGAAGGTGGTTTCGGAATCAAAAGCAACTAACAGAGGGCCTTCTCATTGCTCAAAGTGTCACCAAATCTGACCGTTGTCATTCCTATGTTCAAACGGGTTTCCCTTGTTGGCTCAAGGATATCTTTGTCAGTGAGATGGTGTCTTCCTCTCTATAGTTTTAGTTCTAACCTGCGTGGTTACCAGACCTTTAACTATTTTTTATAGAGCTGCTTTAGCTTTAGCTAATAGCCAAATGCTTTGTACAGTTAATCCTTCAATCTTAATATAAATACCTTTCAGATGAAAAAAAAAAAAAAAAGGCATCAAAAGAGAGGACATATATTATCATAATGGATGGGAAACATTGGAGGGTAGGGACCCCTAATATTTCACCTAAAAAAACAAAGCTGAGTACAATAGTGACAAGATGAGAGTCATTCTGATTTTTGTTTTTTGTTTTCTTTTGTCTTAATATATTTCATCATACATAAGTTCTTACGTTGATTTTTCTGTTACTACTATTAACTCCATTTACTCTTTACTTCAAACCTTTTCCCTCGTCTTACTTTTTGACCATCAGTTTTGGACTAAAATAATCGCATCGCGTTCGTAGTAACTTCTCAACCTAATTAAAAAATAAAAATAATAAGAATCAATTAAACAAATCTTGTTGTTCCAAACACTTCGTATACAAGTGTAGTTTTTACATATAAACAAGTAACTTGTTCCAATTTACCATTTTACTTTCTTAATAATTTCATCCCTAATTCATCAACACATCACACTTTTTACCTCCCATAAATACTCGTCAAAACCTCTCTCACGTCTCCATTTACTGTATTTTATTCTCTCTCTCTCTCTGTCTCTCCTCTTGTACTCTCTGTCTTCAGGACATTCATCTTGTTCATCGATAAAGTTTCAGACAAGAATATGTCTCGAAGAGGATCCAAAAGAGTGAGCTTTAGTCCGGAATCAGAAGAAGCAAACGACGAACCAATCTTTCCAACACACACCGGTCTCAGCTCATCACGGCATGGTCGTCGGAGGGTCGTCGTCGGAATTCTCAGTTTTGGCGTCAGTAGCTCGCCGGCAGCAAGGAGATTACTCCGGCGTATAGGAGCAGGAGTCGGTAAAACGTTTCGTTTTGTATCTTTCGGAAAGAAGAGTAATAACACGAAAACGACACTGTCGTCTTCGTCTTTTTCTTGCTCTTCCTCATCTTACTCTTCGTCGTCTATTTATCTGGCCAAGTCAAAGTCTCTAAACGAATCGGAGTCTCACCGTGCAGAAGCTATTGAGGACTGCATAGAGTTCTTAAACTCTTGTTCTTCTATGTCGAGATCAAACTCGATCTCCACGTGGTCTTGCTAAACTACGGGTTTGTCCCGATTCAGGTTCGGGTTCGATCGACAAAGCTTCAAAACTATTATTATTATTCTTTTGTAATGTAAAAGATTTGAAATTTTAGGGTTGCGTGTAGATGATCAGTTGCTTCAGTTAGCTAGTGTTTTCTTTTGGTACCAACTTGTCACTTCTTGGCAACAATATACTCGACATGCAGCAGATAAATCAAATATGCATAGGACATTTGGATTGTTATCGTTTCAACATGAATTAGATGTTATGACGTTTATTTATTTAAATTATCATGTTGGTTCTAAGTCGTACCGTTCATATCTCTGTTTACTTTTCTTTTCCAAGTTGTGCATCTTTCGAATATCACAAAATTATGCAAAAATATTAGTTTTATACAAAATTAAAAAAAAAAAAAACAAAGTGGACCAGTTAGGAATTCAAAAAGAGAGGTCGAAATCAAAGGACCATAAGACTGAAAAAACTTCTTCTTTTTTGACCCAATATTTTGATTTCTTCCTAGCAGAGAAAGTTAAAAGTAAACAATATTTAACTTGAAATTCTGATACTTGTATATTTTAAAACATAAAAGCTCATCTTAACAATCATTTAAGCGTTATAGGAATTGTAGGTCCCTAAACTCTACAGGCTTTTAAAGAATCCAATGAAAAGTCTGTTTAGTTTTTTCTTTAGTTTGAATCAAACCTCAAGAGTTGAAGCTTTGTGCTGAAGCTTTCTTGAGCTCAAGAGCTCGTTTATAAGGTGGTGCGATCGGAGGTTGAATCGGGTCCAAACTCTGGTATGAAGATCCATCTGCTTCTTTAGGGAGTGGGTAAGACCGGTCTGAGTCGTAACCGGTTAAGTCACCACATGCCAAGAATGGTATATAAACTTTGTTGGGTCCTTCAAGCCAACCACTGCTGCAATCTGCAGAGTACCAAGAAAATAGAAAAATCTTCAGAACAGTATCAAAAAATAAAAGTAAAAATTAAAACATTCTCTTTTTTGGAGCTGACGTGATACTAAAGAACATTTCTTTGTCTTGCCCAAAAGGTTAACTTCACATGAAGAGAGCATTTTTAGGTGAGCGTTAGGTTGAGGAAGAGTAAATTAAAAGTGTACTACTCAACACTGCACACGTTAGTTGTGTCTAACTTGAAGCGCTTCAGATTTTTGATAGTGAAGTTATGAGAATTTTTACCGAGATCGCTTCCACCTGAAGGGCTTCCGACTTTCTCCAAGAGACGGTGCAGATCTCCCGGGTTAAATCCTTCTGGTGGAGTGTAATTTTCGCAAACAGCAAAAGCCTCTATAGGAACAGAGTAAAGAAATGCAATCAGAATCTCCAAAGAAAAGCAACATTTACTTACATCTTTGATTACTAAACCCTTGAGTAAGGAAATCATATATGCACATGTGAAAGTTGTATTCTTTTTACCTATACTCGAATTGCGACTGCTTTTCGGTTTCGCAAAAGTNACTTCTTCTTTTTTGACCCAATATTTTGATTTCTTCCTAGCAGAGAAAGTTAAAAGTAAACAATATTTAACTTGAAATTCTGATACTTGTATATTTTAAAACATAAAAGCTCATCTTAACAATCATTTAAGCGTTATAGGAATTGTAGGTCCCTAAACTCTACAGGCTTTTAAAGAATCCAATGAAAAGTCTGTTTAGTTTTTTCTTTAGTTTGAATCAAACCTCAAGAGTTGAAGCTTTGTGCTGAAGCTTTCTTGAGCTCAAGAGCTCGTTTATAAGGTGGTGCGATCGGAGGTTGAATCGGGTCCAAACTCTGGTATGAAGATCCATCTGCTTCTTTAGGGAGTGGGTAAGACCGGTCTGAGTCGTAACCGGTTAAGTCACCACATGCCAAGAATGGTATATAAACTTTGTTGGGTCCTTCAAGCCAACCACTGCTGCAATCTGCAGAGTACCAAGAAAATAGAAAAATCTTCAGAACAGTATCAAAAAAAAAAAGTAAAAATTAAAACATTCTCTTTTTTGGAGCTGACGTGATACTAAAGAACATTTCTTTGTCTTGCCCAAAAGGTTAACTTCACATGAAGAGAGCATTTTTAGGTGAGCGTTAGGTTGAGGAAGAGTAAATTAAAAGTGTACTACTCAACACTGCACACGTTAGTTGTGTCTAACTTGAAGCGCTTCAGATTTTTGATAGTGAAGTTATGAGAATTTTTACCGAGATCGCTTCCACCTGAAGGGCTTCCGACTTTCTCCAAGAGACGGTGCAGATCTCCCGGGTTAAATCCTTCTGGTGGAGTGTAATTTTCGCAAACAGCAAAAGCCTCTATAGGAACAGAGTAAAGAAATGCAATCAGAATCTCCAAAGAAAAGCAACATTTACTTACATCTTTGATTACTAAACCCTTGAGTAAGGAAATCATATATGCACATGTGAAAGTTGTATTCTTTTTACCTATACTCGAATTGCGACTGCTTTTCGGTTTCGCAAAAGTTACAGTTGGGAAAAACAACTTCAGCTACAAATAAGAGGAATTAAACTATATCAGTAAAAGCAACAGTAAATATGATGAGCACAACATCTAAGCTTACTTGACAGTTAAATTCATGAGTACAACATCTAAACTTACTTGACAGTACAAGAGACTTGTATCTTTTCCGCGGAATATCTTTGCGATAAATTTTCCACCTTCTTTAAGAACATGGGTTACAATCGTTAAGCCCTGACAAAAAAAGGGGTTTTGTTTGTTATTTGTTATTGTTCATGATAATATGCTTCAGGTTAATGCTAAATTTTGTTCTAACACGACACACCGACTCTTATAAACAGAGGCCAAGCAACTTACCGCTAGAATTAGTTGGGACTGGACAAATTCATCCATGTCATGCAAACCGGTAACTGCAGACCAAATTGTAAAAGGCGTTATATTGATAGCATGTAAAAACTGAACGGCCAAACAGACACTATATGCACTGTTTTACCATCTGGAGCACCATCACAGACAACCAGGTCCGCTTTGCAGCCATCAAAGTGTCTAATGACCTTAAGAAAAACCGAAAATCAGTAAGCCACAGAAACAGAGTCAAACTCTATGAGATAGGGGTCGAGAAATTTTTACCACTTCAGCAGTCCGAGCATTAGTTATGTCCCCTTGAACCTGGATGACACCTTCAATTGGAGCCATAGGCTGCAAATCTATGGCCACTATAAGAGGAAGATCTCCTTCTCTGCATAGAATTACAGCAGCAACAAATCAGTTCAACAAGTGAATTACTGAACTAGCATAATTAAACAACTAAAGAGGAGAAACAGAGTGTAATAATTAAGAAATATGAAACTTACTTTGACTCAGCTGAAGACTTTGCAGGAAGATATAATTGACGACTCAAGACCTATAAATTAAGTGCACTCATAAGATTCAAAACGTGTTCTCTTAATTTTATCCACCGAAAATCGAGGAACAAGCAACAAACAACCTAAGAAAGAAACAACCAAAGAATCTTGAAATAAATTTTCTAGAGCATCCCCTGCTCTCCCAAGTCAATTTCCCCATGTCTATCACTTCCTGTTTTCTTCTATAGTACACTAACCGAGCTAAGTTGTCAGCTAACTGAGATCGCAACCCAATCACAATCCTTTGCAAAAAGATCACTGCAGTGATAAAATAAACCCTAATAATCTCAATAGCTCTCTAATTCAAGCTTTAGACTTTTCTGAACATTTGTTCTCTTCTTCTATGCAAAATGGTTGGCGGTAGTTAACTCGTTATAATGCACACATAAGAGATCTGCTAACTGACTAAGCCATTTCACATTATTCCCAATTGTGAATAAAATAAACTGACCTGACTCCAGCTACCAGGTGCAGCACATAAATCTACAACCCTCTTCACTCCTGCACATAGGCAAAAGACAAAAGTTGGGAAGTTTTAAGTGGTCATTCTTTGATATGTCACATTGTTCAGCTGCAAAGTGTACTGCATTCATTCAATAAATAGTTTTTTTGACTAAGATCTCGTTAGATCAGACTTTGGAGTCTGTGGATGAGGGTTAATGTGAGACTATTCACTGACCAAATGGGGGAACAAAAAGAGATTAAAGTTTCAGAGATCCACCTTCAAAAATGTTGAATTCTTCATCAATCTGAAGAAGCTTAAAAGCACTTCTCGCTCGCCATCCTTCTTCTTTAGCTTTACGATAGTAGATATCCTACAAACAATTGGTCAACGCACTATTAAAAACCAACCCACGAGTTCAGTAATCTCCACCCGAGAAATGTGCTGTATTTAAGCTCTAAGAACCAAATAAATTTCAATCAAGGCATACCCTTTTATCCCGAGAAGCTTTTCCCATGTCTTCTAAAGAAGATAAATGAATTGCTTAACTGCAATGAACACAAAAGGTCAGCAAAAAAAGGAAGGGACAGAGATAAGTTAAGCCAAAAGAGTGTCTCAGAGGCATTCTATCGAACACGTTAAGGGCACTCTGTAAGAGAGACTATTCAGATATTATTACCTCGATATACAAGAAGAACCCACCTAGTCACCGCACAAGATACAGCAGCAACTACCTAACTGAAGAAGAAGAGTAACACCAAAAGCAGAGAATTTTTAAGCTGGAGCCAAGTGAAGGGAAGGAAGGAAGGAGACTTCTCTTTTCTTCTTCTGTAGTTTTTGATCCCATCTGTGCCCTAACCAATACGACGAAATAAGAACGTTATCGTCCTTGTAAGTTATTGGGCCCAAGCCCAATAAGCCCATTAAAATTTCAATGAGTTATCTTAAAGATAATTTTATTTTAGCTTTTTTTTTTTTTTTTTTAATACCAGAAATAGCAGTGGATTCCTAACACATACATCCCAAGGGCATTGGGTGCGAATCTTGTTAAGGAAAATCACATCCATTGATTGATTTAATATTTGGATGTTACTTGTATTGTTATGATTATAAACAGTCACTACTACTACTAACCCACTCTAATCTAACGGACAATATTCATTATAACTTTTCATAGAGAGATAATATATTAGCATAAGTTTTGGAGTAAGGGGATGCATAAAATCTTTGCAAGTAATAATGAAGAAATAGATACCTTTCAATGAATTGATTTGCCAACAATATGAATTTTTGGTCGGTCGATCTCATGTAATGGTCTCACTTCACAATAACCATATCCCGTAGACGTTTGTCTTGTCTCCCACCCACTTTTATATCATAATCTTCTACAAGATTTTTTTTCCATTCTCAATCTCTTTCATTTTTTTGTTTTCATCGCCTAAATAATTTTCAATTTTTTTTACTATTCTTCTAAATGGTGACCACTAAGAATATGTAATTTTCCCACTATGTACAGCAGAATTGAAAAGAAAAAAAAAAATCGCTAAACTTACATAAAAGAAAAAAATCAAAGTGATAATTAATAAAATCTTTGTTTTGTACTTGTGCTTTATATATTGTGATCTACGTTGAGTCGAAGAATCAAATCAAGAGAGGATCAAACTGGAAAGCTGCTTCTTTCAAGTCTCGGTCCATCTGAAAAGACCCAAAGACATCAAAGTCCATTTCTTATTCTGTTGTTACTCATAACGCACTAAAAAGCCCATAACTTAAAAGTATTATTTTTTTCTTCTTCCTAATGTAATTTATGTAAAAATGGTTTCATACATAATACATTCGTACCTATGACGACGACACTCTGAATCAGATGTTCTCACATATCCTACAACTTTTTTTTTTTTTCAGTTTTTTTGCCACTATAAAAGACATAGTAGTATTCTTTAATCAGTTGTTCAATGCTCGAATCCAAGATGAGTTTAAGGGATATATATATGGTTGCAAAGATGATAATGATTATAGGATCCGACGGTACAGAAATGGAGAGTGCACAGAGAATAAGTGGAAGCACGCGTAGAGGAACATGAACAGAGGGAGTGCGCTTTGATGACGCGCGTAATATTTGCTCTGTAAACGCGTGAAGTTTACTTTCTTAATGGGTTCGCTCGGCTCAAGCCGACGCTAATATTATTACACTACTGTCACTTTCACTCCCATCTCTTCCATCTACTTTTCTTTTTCTTTTTCATTCTTAATTTTAGGGAATAATTAACAAGAAATTTTTGAAAAATATGTTATCGAAATATCAATCTGCACTAGGAAGTAGTAACCAAACAAAACAAGAGAAATGTGCACTAAAAAAAGTTAAAATTTCATAAAACTACGTGACCGGTAAAAAAAACTACTAAAAGAAGTGGTAAAACCATACTGTTAGTATTTTGGTAGTTCCGCATATTCTCAAAACCAAAACCATGGATGATTAGATTACCACATTTATTCGAATTTTATCTAAACTTTTGAAACAGTGTGGTAAGAGACGATTTTTAAATACACAAATCCAAATGATGGAATCATATAGAAGCAGGTAAAAAGAACCAGAGCTCCTACTCGCTCACCATTCTTAAAGAACCAGAGCTCTTCACTCTATATCTCTCTTCTTTGTGGCTCTCTTTATCATTTATTAAAGACTCTGCCTTTTGCTTCGGAGGTTGGAGAACGAGACAGAGCTAAAGTCTCTGTGTTTCCTCTCAGACAAAAAGGAAAAAATAGGTAAGAGATTAAAGACATATTTTTCTTTCTTCAAAAGATGATATCTTTCTCTAATCAAGAAAACCTTTTCAATTATTTATATATTTTTCGAGACATAACTTTCTTTGTGTAAACATATTAATCGATAGCTAATGTCGGGTGAGAAACAACAAGCGGAGGAGGCGATAGTGGTCTCCGGGGAGGATGAGGTGGCCGTTAGAAAAGTGGAAGATTCAACGGCGGAGGAGGATATAGACCACGGCGGCGATGGATTCAGTATGAAGACCTTCCTCTGGCATGGCGGGTCCGCTTGGGACGCTTGGTTTAGCTGTGCATCCAATCAAGTAAGTACATTAATTATTACTTTTATAAATAAATAAATAAATAAAAACAAAGGTTTCTTTATTATAATAAGACCAAATTACTCTTTTCTGTTTGTCCTAAATGTTTTTTTTTTTTTTT
>NC_025704.1:341110-437104 GCF_000633955.1 Camelina sativa | reverse complement strand
TTTATTATAATAAGACCAAATTACTCTTTTCTGTTTGTCCTAAATTTTTTTTTTTTTTTTTTCATAAAACATTCTTGAAATAAATAATAATAATAATAAGGTTTGTATTAATAATAAAAAAATGGATGCAGGTGGCACAAGTGCTGTTGACACTGCCGTATTCGTTCTCGCAGTTGGGAATGTTATCAGGAATATTGCTTCAAATATTCTATGGGTTAATGGGATCTTGGACTGCTTATCTCATCAGTGTTCTTTACGTCGAGTATCGTGCTCGTATGGAGAAACAAGAGGCCAAATCCTTCAAAAACCACGTTATTCAAGTAAATTCTTCTTAATCTATGTATAGTATTTTAGTTTAACATATTTGATTTGAATCCCATGTGTATACTGAATTGAATTGCATGTTTTGTTTCCATAAAAAAAAATGTGAAGTGGTTTGAAGTGCTTGATGGACTGCTGGGTCCGTACTGGAAAGCAGCGGGGATCGCATTTAATTGCACCTTCTTGTTATTCGGATCAGTCATCCAGCTCATTGCTTGTGCTAGGTACTTCTTCCTCTTTTTTTTACCACTTTATTTTTCTTTTCAATCTTTTAAATTTTATAATCTAAGGGACAAATAATATTTTTAAAGCCAAATAACATAATTTGATGTGTGTTGTTTTGGTGTGGTGGTGCAGCAATATATATTACATAAACGATAGGTTAGACAAGAGGACATGGACTTACATATTTGGTGCTTGTTGTGCCACTACCGTTTTCATACCATCTTTCCACAATTACCGTATTTGGTCTTTCCTCGGCCTTGCCATGACCACCTACACTGCTTGGTACCTTACTATCGCTGCTTTTCTCCATGGCCAGGTATGTCATCTATCAAATCGCTTTTTTCAATTTTGAAAAACAAAATAAAACAATGAAACCGGTTGTGAGATCTGTTGGTTTTGTAGGCGGAGGGTGTGACACATTCCGGTCCGACCAAGCTTGTGTTGTACTTTACCGGTGCCACCAACATCCTCTATACCTTCGGTGGACACGCTGTGACCGTGTAAGTCTTTTTATTAATTTTCTCATGCATTGTCTAATTCGCCAAAAAAGGAAATTAAAGAAACTAAAAAATCTTTATAGAGGTTGTTAATAGTGATGCATTCCTAACAAATTAATTGAATAAAGCATTTTCTAATTTTTTTTTTTTCACATACAACATTGTTTTTTTTTGCAAATATTTTTTAGAAAAAGTAATTACTCTGAAGATCATGTTTCTTCTTTTAAAAATATTCATCTCTTTTAGCTTCTATATATGCAGCTTTTGCCGGTTGCTTTAGGTTCTGTACTAAACGCACAAACAGACAAAATCATTATTACGAAATAAATAAAGACAAATTTACCAGAAAAATTCTATTTACCTTTTTAACACACTAGCTAGTAGCTAAGTATAGACTATATATACTAGACTAAAAAAAGTTCTTAACTTTTCTTTTTTTTATAAACATATTTTTACGATCGTTGGAAATCTTATCTATACGTAACGTAACCACAGTGGTCGGACCGGACGGCCAATCTCTCTGGCCGCCGGACCCATGAATCCAACATTTAAGACTTTTATGCCATTTTCCTTTAACATACTACTCCCTCCGTTTCAAAATATAGGATGTTTTAAGCAAAGCACGCAGATTAAGAAGACTTTACTTTTAATAAGTTCAACCAATCAGAAACAATACTGCATAATATAAAATACTAAACTAATCTAAAAGTTGCATTGAAATTTGAAAACATCTTATATTATGAAACAACAAACTTCTCTAAAACATCCTATATTTTGAAACGGAGGAAGTATTATTCTTTATTTTAAAAAATTTAAAAAATTAAAAATTGCAGGGAAATAATGCATGCGATGTGGAAACCAAGGAAGTTTAAGAGCATCTACTTGATGGCGACCCTGTACGTCTTCACGTTAACGCTTCCGTCAGCCTCCGCCGTCTACTGGGCTTTCGGCGATCAGCTTCTCAACCACTCAAACGCTTTCTCTCTCCTCCCTAAAACGCGTTTCCGTGATGCTGCCGTCATCCTCATGCTAATCCATCAGGTTCCTATCGTAACTTAATACTACATATGTAACATGTTCCACTATATGCATTAATGGTTTGTCCAAGGACATGGTTTTATATACTATACGGTACCGGTCCATCCCAAGAACATTATTCTCTTTCGCAATGAAATTAATACTATATATAACGAATCATCTTATTATATATATAGGTTACATGGATGGATGGACCAATGCATTTAACCATTTAATTAAAATTGATTAGTATAACATTTTTATAAATGAAAATGTTTATAAGTACTTAATGAATGTTTTTTTTTTTTGTATACAGTTTATAACATTCGGGTTCGCGTGTACGCCATTATACTTCGTATGGGAAAAAGCGATCGGAATGCACCACACAAAGAGCATATGCCTAAGAGCGCTGGTGAGGCTACCGGTGGTGGTACCGATATGGTTCTTAGCCATCATTTTTCCGTTTTTTGGGCCAATAAACTCGGCAGTTGGAGCCTTACTAGTTAGCTTCACCGTTTACATCATCCCTGCCTTAGCCCACATGCTCACCTACCGCACCGCCTCTGCCCGCCGGGTATTACCTATATTCCTCTTCTCACTTACATTTTTACCATTCCTCAGCTATAATGTAGATTTAATGAATTCAGTGGATGACATACATTTATTTCATTAGATAGATACTAGTTTTGAATAGATCGATACCCCCAAAAATTGGGAAAAATTATTGGAGGAAAGAGACTGAGATATAAAATAGGTAAGAGTGTTATGAGCTGGCTTATACTTTTGCATTTAATCCCAAATCAAAGAGGTAGGTCCGTATGGTATACAGTGTGACCATTATTACAATTGACTAGTTTATAAATGTCACTAACATATATTCTCGTTGATGATTAAATAAGTAGATTGGTTCATGCAAAGATTTACGATGTATTGATTTGTTTTTTCTCTTGATACGTACGTGATGATGTGGCAGAACGCGGCGGAGAAGCCACCGTTCTTTTTGCCTAGCTGGGTCGCAGTCTACGTGATAAACGCTTTCGTGGTGGTTTGGGTCCTAGTTCTCGGTTTCGGGTTTGGCGGATGGGCTAGCATGACCAACTTCATAAGACAAATTGACACTTTTGGCCTCTTTGCCAAATGCTATCAATGCAAACCGCCGCCTCCTGCTCCGATCACCGCTGGAGGTCACCACCGCCGTTAAATCAAGCCGCCGCTAGTGACGTGTGAAAGTGTCATTGAACCCTTTTTCGTATGTATAAAAAGGATATATATATCTATATTTTTTAGCTATAATTAACCATGTTAAAGAAATTTGAAATTTGGTTTAAAATCACGTGATTAGCGTAGCGAGCTGGTGCCTTTTGGTGTTTGTCACGTGCTAATCTTCAAGTTTTATGACAAGACTAATATGTCTTCCTGAACTGGTAGAAAACAACTGGATGCTGACAAAATGGTTATCATTTTAATCAATCAGCCAATCTGTCATATTTGACTCCCCAGGACAATAGTACATCGGTTCTTTTTATTTCCCCCAATTTTGAATTTTCTTATGGCAAGGCAAAGTATGAAAAACAATAGTACAAGCGCTAGGGTTCTTGATGTGAAACCTAGCAGGCTTATATAGACCCAATGTAAAAATATTGGGCTTTAAATCGAAGGCGATTTGTTTACTTCTTATTGGGCTTTAAATAGTTCTTTATTTACAAAGAAGTTATCAACAGTGTGTGTGTGTGTGATTTAATGGAACAAATTGAAACAATAGACTATGATACAGAACCAGTGTCACAGATGATGCAGTGCTCTGAAACTAGTTTCCACATGGCACTTCCTTGTTCAATTTCATACTTCTTGCTAAACTTATTCCACAGATGCAAACCATAGCCACTCCTCTGCATATGAAGAAGCTTGACTTTGACCCATCTCGAATCTTTCTCTGTTTTAGGCACTCTGAACAACTTCTTAATCTCGAGCCAGTTTACCGAATAGAACGCTGAAGGTCGCATGACGGTGAAGTTATAGCCACTAGACCCTTCCACGGCTCTAGCCACTCGAGAAACAAGGTACGGTCCATTGTATCCCCATATGTTTCCGTTGAAAGTGTTAGCGAATTCTTCGATGAATTTGAGTAACAGAGGATGGTTCTTGTCGAATATTAGTACCGCGTTGTTCAGTCTTGTCCAATTTGTCGACGAAGGATCAAGAGTTTGTGCTCCAATCACGTTTCTAAGACCTTTGAAGCTTTTTAGAACAATCATGTCTGTGTCTAAGTAAACACCTCCATATTTGTACAAGTAAGCAAGCCTCATGAGGTTTGAGAGATTCTGACCTAAAGGTATCTTCCCGGGGTCTCTTTTACCTGTCTTTATTTCCTCGAGCCATGATTCTCCGGCGGTTCCTTTTAGTAGAAAAGACAAATCCGGTGTGACTGCAAGAACTTTGTAACCACGATCAAGAAACGGTTTCAAGATTGTATAACCTTGAGGAGAATCCAAGGTTGCGGATAGGATCATTAAGCAACCACGAGGATGAGACTTAAAGACACTTTCAATAGCTAATACCTCTCTTTTGCCGAAGAACTCTGCTGATGATATCCATGTCATGACGAAGTTGACTTCACATCCATCACCGACAAACTCAATAACCCTCTTTTGAAACTTCTCTGACAAGTTATCTCCACTAAAAGTCTCAATAACTTGGAGTTTCTCTTTGGTTTTCAGATTAGGAGATTGCATCATTTGTTGTGTATATTGTTGCTTGATCGGATTTTTCCTTTCACCATCCTTCTCAGAGCTAAGAGGTAACTGTGGAATCACTCTTTTGATCTCTATCTTCACCTCTGAGTAATCATTACTCCGCAGTTGCATCGAGAAATTAGATATTCGAACCAACGTTGTGACCAAGATCAGAGTTATAAAACTGATCGAAAACACAGTGAAAAGTGGTGATGATGCAGATTGGTTTAGCCGTCTGTGATCAATCATTACTGTGAATCTCTTCTCTATATCATGATCCATAAAAAAAAAAAAAAGCAGAACTGAAATGGAAACTAGAAAAGAAAAAGAGAAAAGCTTTAGATAGATGAGAAAGAGACCACACTTTTGAGTTCTATGTGTGTCTGTTTGTTTTATCTCTTGTTTTGACCATGTTTCTTGCCTTTGGAGGGCTGTCTAGTTTTGAAAAGTTAAGAACGTACACGACGTAGACATCTTTGATATATTACCGAAAACAATTAATCTTAGTAAAACGAAGTATTGGGAAATTACAAGTCCTTTTAAAATTTTCTGTTTATTTTAACTAAACTTTATATTTTAAGTTTACTACTGTTTGTTTATTAAAGGTTTATTTTTTTCCCATCCTAAATGGAAATTTCTATCATCTTTTTTGTTCTTTTCAATTATCTGGGTTTATTGTTTATTGTTTTTTTTTTTTTTTTGGGGTCAAAGTAGAATACTAGTCATACCCATAATAGTACAACACTTACAAGAACTGTTTCATATGAAAAATACATACAGTTATTGTCATTGTATTTTACTAACGTACCTATTATTGCCTTATTTGTCAACTTTTTGCTAACACGGAACATAAGAACAATAAATTCGAGATGTACTGTTCTCTTTACTTTTATTTTTTTTTCTTCTTTGGAAAAATACTAATCTATATCGAATTGATAATATCTGTTTGAATTTTAGATGAATGATATAGTGTTGTTAATTTGGTTGTTGCAACATGATTTTGGAAAAAGACGTTTGTATTTTAAAAAAAAATTCCAGTTATCTTGTAGGACAAATTGTCAAGGGTATATCGATTTTTCTATCTTACATTGATAAGGTTATTATTTTATTATACTAGTTAAAACTATGTTTGTAATGTTGGGTCCTAACATTATTTTGAATGAATAACGCTGGTTGACTAAGAAATTTAAATATTAAGACATTTCGAATTATGCAATAATTAAGCCAATAACGCCGGAAACATGTAAATATAAGGAGAGGTCCAAACTCGAATACATAGACGTGTGTGTCGATATGATTACGTGTAGTTTAACCCTTTTTTCATTTGGTTTTGTTTTAGTTCAACAAAAAGAAAATGTATTTTTGGTTTATGTAATTTATTGGTTTTCACCAAAAAAAAATGTATGTTTGTTAGTGGTTTGTATACGGCATGATTGGGGGGGTTATATCTTAGTTTATTTCAATAGTGAAATTGGGATAGGTCCATGCATAATCAGTATCCTCCACACGACTAGTCAAGGTACGTAAGCATTTTAAATAACGTATCACATTACTTTAGTTATTGATGACTTGACTTGACAATATCAGCTCAACAACAACAACTAGAGAAAGATGCAATTTATGCAGCCGTATAAGTTCGTTGTATTGTTCCTTCATCCGATGATCATTCCAAGCTGTTTCATTGACATATACATACAACGATCTAAAGCTATGAAATGAAAGATTGCATAAACAAGCACTGTGTGGAGAATAACAAACAAGTCTTTCTTTAGTTTCCCCACTGAAGTCAAAATTGAATCCATTAATTTAGGCCCATGGGCTTTTTCTGTTTTGTTTACTAACTGTCACGCAGGATCCGAGAAAATTCGTCAGTAACATGGGAAACAATCGCGTAAATCGGACGGTATAAAATAAATGCGGGTGATCACCGACCTGTCAGTATAATAAAAGAGAAACTCCAACGATCACAGAGATATGCCACGTGGATTTATGCTTTGCAGTACACTAGGGGCTGTTATTGGAGAGATGATTTCCAAATCCATATGGAATTGTAAATTTTAGAAATCAAAATAGATAGATTTTGAAATAACATGTTTTATCCTTGGATTTCAATCATTCTATTTTACACTATCAAATCCATTTAAATCCATATAAAACATAATGTGGATTTTGAAATCCAAAAACAAATCATTAAATGAATAACAGGGGATTTTAAAAAGTATTTGTAAATCATATAACCAATAACACATGATTTTGATAAGTATTTTAAAATCAATGATTGAATAACACATGATTTTTGTTTGGATTTCTAAATCCATCAAAATCATACATCCAATAACCCCCTAAAACTAAACTAATGATGTGTCTTCTCTTTTGAACCAAAGACAAGAACTCTTTCTGATGAAGATGATTGGCATTGGATCCCTAACTTCTTCTTCTTCTCCATCTAAGATCCTTCTCGAAGATTCTCCTCCACGATTTTTTCGCTGTGGGACAGAGATCTTCCCTTGTGTTCAATGGAAAACGTTTCATCATTTCAAGTTTTTGCGTTTAGATTCTGCTCAGAACAGGACTCTTAAGCCAATTCCGGTTCGTTCTTCTTCGATTAAGGATTCTCAGGTAATTTAATTATAACTCTTAGCTTTATCATTCAATTTCCCATTGGTCTTTCGTTTGTATGTTTGTGTTCTCTCTTCTACAGTTACTTTATGTTCTGTCTTCATAATAAATCAGATAATTGTGTTTATAGGTGAATGAAGAAGCTCTTACAAAAAAGGTTCGTGTAAGGTTCCAATTGCGGAAAGAGTGTGTCTTTGGTGAACATTTTTTCATTCTTGGTGATGATCCTGTGTTTGGTGGCCTCTGGGATCCAGAAACTGCCTTGCCACTGAACTGGTCAGATGGGAATGTCTGGACCTTAGACCTGGTAGGTATCAATTGTTGTTACATGTAGGTTCTGTAAGAGTTTTAGATACTTGAATGTGTGTTAGTTATACTCTGATGTGATTTCTTCTTTTATACTTAGGATTTGCCTGTTGGAAGATTGGTTGAATTCAAGTTCATACTTAAGGCTCAGACAGGGGAGATCTTGTGGCAACCAGGTCCAAACCGGTCTCTTGAGACCTGGGAAAGCAACAAAACAATCAGGATATGTGAAGACTGGGATAATGCTGATCTCCAGATGATGATTGAGGAAGATTATGTGCCATTCAATCAAGAAGACAGTATCACTCACCCTAAGCAAAGCGTGAGGCTTGACACCATTAGAGAAGAGGTGGATGAAGTGCTTGGTACTACTGTACACCAAAACTCTTCAGTGGTAGTTGTAGAGAATGCAGGATACGTAAGTGATGAGTTTGCAGATATCCAAAGTGAGAAAACTATTGAATCTTCTAATGAAGCTTTGACTGCTCGGGTTGTGACCAGCGAAGCCATGTTTACCGAGGAAGAAAGTCCAGTTTTGGTCCCTGGATTGGTGTCTCTGTCTGACTTGGAAAATGAAGACATGGAAGTTATTAACGAAGGTAAACCAGAAACGTTCCCGGAGGTAATAATATAACCTGATAAGTTTTGAGGCTTAATGTTTTTGTTTTTAAATAAGACCTTTGCCTAGAGCTGTTGTCATACACACGGCTGTAGTCCTGTAGATGGTAATGAAATCTTTGCATGTTGATGCTTTAAGACATCATCTTCGTTTGTAGAATAAGACTGTTCTTGTTTCATTGATACAATGTATATAAGTTGCCCCAGTTGATTATAAAAAAAAAAATTTCTTTAACTATGTCTTTAAGCTAGCCTAAGACTCTGTACTCCAGCAATATGATTTTCAGCTGTAAATGCCCTTATTGTCTTATTTAATGAATGGTGAAAGCTATTTGCAGGTAGTTAAGAAGCAAGAGACCAAAGGAGAAATAATCAAGAAAGAGAAAGTAAAAGCGATTTCATTATTGGACAAATCGGAGCTAGAAGCAGTGAAATGTGTAGATCAGAGGCAATACAATGTAGTAGAGGAAGAGCAGCAGCGGCTAGAGACGGAGCCGCTTGGAACGCCGGATGTGCTATTAGAGAATGATATTCAATGGGGACGCAGAACACTTCACAAGCTTCTGAGCAACTTCAGACTTTTCTAAACTCAAAAAGAGTTTTGAGTGCATACATTCACCGGCAAAAGAGCCTCAAGAAGATGATTCTCCCATGGTTTCAGACAGATAGTCAAAATTGTTCTTAAAAGGTGCGCTGCCTTCTTCTTTCTGCTCATCTTTACGTTTTGTATCTATGAGAATTGATAGTAGATTGAATTCATGTAGTGTTGTCTTTGTATATATGTATGATCAAATGGTTTTGGTAAAGACAGAGAGATGAGGAAAGAATGGAGTGCTAGTGTTAAGTACGTAGGATGTATCATGTGGATCCAATTGTATTATTGTTACATAACGACGTTATGATAACGATGATGATCACGATTATCATATGATTGGTCTTACAATTCCAATTTCTTACACAATGATGATGATCATGATTATCACAATCATGTGTATATTAATCTTTTATAGAAAATCAAGTTGTTGTACATTTCTTTTATGGTTTATCAGTTTTGAACTTGTGGTGCCCTTCGAGAAGGCCAGGTGCCAACGCCGTACGTTTAGGAGCACCTCGTTTTACATTTTTGTAAACCTCGAGGAGTGTCATGTGCAATTTAAGCCCAATACATAAAACCATATGCAGTAGCTTGTTGTATACTTTTGACACATAACACGAGCAAACAATTTTAGAATTCAGTGGGTAGCGGCGATAAATTTATTAGATTGTACCAACTCTTCAATCAAATTACAAACGACGCCTGTAGGAAACATAAGGTGATTTATAAAATGAACCGAGTACATGTAATGTAATTTGTGAAATTTGGTTTAGCCATACTGTATTGAGGCTATGAGCTACAAACTAAAGGATTCTAAATCAAACTACATAAATCCCTTGTAATGCTGCTCTTAAGAACCAACAACAAAAAAAACATCATCTTATACTAAAAATAATATACAATCACCTATACATAACATAAACCTAATTCAGATGGAGCCTTGGGTGCAAGGTTTCATATTCACCTTCTCAATACTCTTATGTAGTAACCAAAACAAGAAGAGTCATGAGACTAGCTCCTTAAGGGGATAGGCTATATATATTAATAATCAAAAAGTCCCTTATTTGGGCCCTTCGTTACCTTTTAGATCTTTGCCTTTTTTTGGTTTCTCACACTGGTAAGGAATATTTACCTTATGTCTTCTTCCCCACATCACTCTTTCAACCCAAATTTGGCATTGGCGACAAAACTCACAACTCAGGAATGCATTCTTTAGGTGCTTTCTCTTCAAGTCCTTCATTTGGTACAACTTCATCGCTTTCCCACAAAAATCCATTCTCATCATTTCTTGGATCTTTCTCTCTTTCTTTAGATAGAGGTGATACATGTGCAACATACTTTTCTGCATAAAGCAACACAAAGAAGATTGACCAATCTGTAACCAAATGTACTCGCTACACAGATGACCAAAAACAAGTGCTGAATAGATCCACAAATAATGCCCAAGAAGAAATTTTACCAGCTAAACTTCGAAGAGCATTCTCAGCCGCTTGTTGATGTGCATCTTTCTTAGTTTTTGCCATCCCAATGCCTATCTTCTCACCCGTGAACAAAACCTACGCATATTAACAACAACAATTAAAAACAAAAAAAGGAAAGTGAAGTTAACATGAGACAAAGATACTTAAACAAACTGACCCCCTTACCTCAACCGAAAACTGTAACTCTTTGTTGGTACTCATCACAGTCCTAAACTCCACCTGCAAAATTGTAAATGAATTAGTCAAAATCCATGAAAAAAAGGATAAGCAATAGCTTGCGTGGTTATGTGAGTATGCACCTTTGAACCGCATCTTCTTCCAATCTCTTGCAGCGCACTCACAAATAAATGAGACTGCCCGCCATTATTCTTTCCACCATCTGTATGATGTTCTCTACCATTTGATACCAAATGACTCTGGGATAATCCACCCTCTGCAAATAGTTTGAACAAGTGCCAATATTAAAAGGTATTATTCCACCTTGTCATGACAAATTCAGCAAGTAGACTTGTACATCAGGCGTGGAAACCAATAATTATCTTATCCTAAATCAATATCTAAGAGCACTACACTGAAAACAAGCGGAGGCGAGAAATTGAACAATCTACTATACTTTTGTATCAGCTTGACTACATTAGAAATGAAACTATAACATACCTGTTGTTTGACGTGAAGGATTTTGCCTTTTCAGGTCATCATCCGTTGAGACCTGCATGAAAATTCTCAGACCGTAGATACTCATACTTCGAAGTCAAAAGAGAGATACTTAGAATGCAAAACTAACCTCTTCACTCCTCAAGTGAGAAGGGTGTGTGAATGAAGCAACAGGAGCAGAACCTGGTATTCCATGAGGAAATTGACTTGGATAAACTCCTGAAGGTCGACCAGGAAAAGAAGGTCTATTCTCATCATCCACCAACCAACCACCCTGAGAATGCATAGAGGACGAAGGTGGCTGCATAGAAGACGAAGGTGGCTGCATAGGAATTTTAGCCAGAATGGGCGGTTGATTAAAGTTTTGGTTCCTTATATCGACACCAGGCCTCATCATAAGGGGTCTTCCACAATCAGAAAAAGTGAAGCCATCCCGTCTAGGAGCTCCAAGCAAACTAGGTTCTAGATTGTGATTGACGACAAAACATAAAGAATCTCAGAAACAAACATTAACGTGCAAAATAACTGTACAATTGAAAATTCGAAGTTATATAAAGTCAAAAGTTCGTACTATGCGAAGGTAACAATGCTGCTGCAGTTGTCGTGCTAGAGTTATTTGGTATAACTGCTATCTGCGGCTTGGTTTCAGGTTTCTGCTCAGCGTTACTTGTGGCAGGAAGAGTAGAATGGTCGGCTGCAACCTTCTCACCAAGAAATTTAAAAGTCAATTTTAAATCAGATTACAACAGGAAATAAAGCTTTGCACCAAAACATATTTTTTACTTAAAGATCGCCTTATCCCAAATTTTGTATCTACTTTTCTTATATTATTTTACTGACCGCTTGGTTTAGTCTGCGTTCCACTTCACCCCCACACATTCCTTCCATCATTGGAGGAGCTGCTATATTTCCATTTGCTGCAAAGCCAGGATCCTACAGACAGATATAGCCAGATTGCATATTGTAGTTGGGGCTAGAATTTTGTGCAATCAATTAACAATGATAAAATTCTAACTGCAGATACCTCTATAACGACATAGTTGCTCACATCCGGTGGTGGAGGTAAATTTTTTACATCATCTTCATAGTAAACCAAAGATATACTATTCATCAAACTCTCATCAAATTCCCTGCCATAAATGTCCGGAAGTAGTAAGAACAACCAGCATGATTTCATTACATAAACAAAAAACAAAAACAAAATAACTTACTTGAAAAAGTAACCTCTGACATTGCATGCAACATTTCTTGCTACGCAAAGAATTGGAACGAGAAGGGCTGTCTGATAAATGAGTATACGAGAAAGGTTAGATACACACATGGAAAATGAAGCGATACAGGATTCAATTCACAGCTTAATGCAAGAGTAACGACATGCCTCTGCTTGTGGAGCATAATAAGGGAGATATGCAGGGACAGCATGAACCCGTGGTTGATCCTTTTCCTCCCAAACCTTAATACGGTCATCAATGACCATTGCCATTTTTGGATGACAAACGCCACCATTGAAGACACTTAGCAACGATTTCTTGGCGTCTGCAACGCAAAGAGCAAGAAATAAATAAATAAAATCTTGTTAGTGCGAGTTTCACAGAGAGACAGAGGCGGATAGTCGGGTCCTTAATACCTAAAACTAAGAGGTCAACAAATCAGATTAGGCACTAGAGAGGGAGGCAGAAGAGGGCAAACTATATATAACACAATTCACCACAAAAACAGTAATGAAAGAGATAACTAAACAGAACTCAGAAAGCTACATCAATGGGAGCAAAACACTTATGTACAAAAAACAAAGATCAAGGGTATCAAAGAAGCCAGAGATGGGTTTGACCTGGTTTAACGCATACAATACGATCTCGAAGCTGCTTGAGACTTATTAAATGAGCTTCCGGATCAAGTAGTCTCCACATTTCCAAAGCATAATCCCTTTCAGCCATGGTACAAACGTAAACTTCAAAACGTTTCCTAAGTTTTGCTGTCAAATAGCTTCTTAATTCCTCCCACGCAGGCCTCAGCTTTACAAGCACACTAGTGTCACGGATCTGCGTCATAAATAACCCCAGATAGGAGAAAAAAACTTGGTTATTCCCAAAACAGAAAACCAGATTACTCATGTATACTAAAACGACCTTATCCTATCACATTCCAGAAATAATAGGCCCAAAAAAAGAATCAGATAGATCTTCTAACCTCTGGATTAATCCTAGTAAGCACAGTATTCTTTTCGGGCAATCTAATCACAGGTCTATAAACTTTCTCAAGACCATCAGAAGTTGGGCGGACCTCCTCAGGTTGAGCCTTTAACAAAACTCCGTTATCAAAGGCATAGTCATTATCAATATACTGCTTGAGCAGCATCCTATCATCCATATACCTTTTAAGTTCAGCGGACATTCCATTAATCCTAACAGGATCAATCTCTCGAGAAATCCAAGCTTTAAGAGCCTCAATCCTATCCTCAAATGACTTCATGGTATTTGCAACAATCAAAGTTTCATCGAGATCAAACACAATTGACAGACACCGAGTGTTGAGCATCTTTAAACATGAATCATAAAGACCTGAAGGAACCGAGAAACACCAAAAGCACGGGAACTTCTTCTCTTTACTTGGCATAGCTACTAAATGAATCTCCTCATCTCCGAGCAAAACCACAGCAGTCTGTGTAAAAATCACCAAAACTCATCAAAAATTCGTAATCACTCCAAACCGAAATCGGAAAAAAATTCGAGAAAACATACCTTCAATTCATGGAAACAGAGAGCGTGGAGATGCATTAACTCTGGAGGTTTGACTGGAGCAGATGACTCAAGTTTGCATCTAACGGAAAAAGAAGCAATCGTTTGAAGAATCGCGAGGGGAAGACACCTCTCGCCAGGGAGAGATAGATGGTGGATTCGAATCTCATCGTTAGGGAATCGGAATTCATGACCTGAAGAAGAAGAGACATCAAGTTCTCCCAAACGCGAATCCCCGTTATATACCACAGATTTATGACCTAACCGATTCATCGTTCAAATTTCGTCAAATTCGGACTTGTGAAGAACAAATCTAAAGGTAGTGAGTGAGGGTAACAGTTTCCTCAGAAAAATGCGTGAGAAGCAGATTTCAACTTCTCTCTATTTCGCTACTTTTTTTTTTTTTTTTTTTTTTTNTGTAAATTTTTTTTTGTTCGCTAAAGAGGTTTTTTTTTCTGGGTCCCTAAATTTTTTTTTCTTCAAGATGAGAAAAGGAAGAAGAGAGGCTCTCAGATATATTTATAGGCGAGAGAGACGAAAGGGGTTTTCTTGTAAAATTACGAAGATACCTGAGACTTTGTTACACGTGGCGTTAGATGCGTTATCCTGTTTCTACCAGCATCGCATGTCAGCCGTTAATTAATCGTTCTCAATTAATCGAATTAAAATATACGATGATTATTCCTTTTTTGTCAACATGTGAAAATTATTATTTTTTGGTGATAAGAATTTTTGTAACAATTTTATTTTGACGCAAAAGAAACAGAGAGACAACTTTTGTTGACTTCGAATGTATTTGTGATCATTGTTTTTTACAACTAATATAGTAAAATGTGGAACTGTACTAAGTATTTTGATTTAGATAAACAGAAACAAAGTAAACATAAAAAAAAAAAACACAGATTAAGTTTGTGAGTTGTGAGTAACAATTACGACAACACTACATACAATTTGTATCATTATTATCAATAGACAGTATTTTTAGGTCCCAAAATCAATATAGTAATATACAAACCAAAATTCATGGGCATTCTAATACTTGAGCACTTGAGCCTCTAAAAATAAGACCTTCATTAATATCTTTATACACCAAGACAAGAGATTCATGGGTAACTGATGTCGCTGAGATTGTCGTCGCTACCGTCTAAGCACAAAATGTTGACACTCGATTCCGAGCTCCCGCTGCTGCTCACCGGCCGGTTCCTACATGATCTCACACTGTACGATGACGTCGCCGGTGCTTTCGTCACTGACGGTCGGAAATTACCCGCCATGCTTCCTCGTCTAACATCCTATTATCACATATATAGTGAGACCATTACAAAAGTACACTTGAAGAAATGTTCAAAAGTTGAAAGTCGTCTAAACAATGCATGGATGATATATCATATATGACCCTTTTTAATCTCATTTCATATATGTTACCGTACCATGTGTCTCAAGGCCATGTCGATGGAGCTTTTAGATAAGTTTCTCCCAAACCCAAACCCATCAGATCCCGAGCTCGACTTCCCAGCGGAGGAGCCACCATCACTACCGAGTCCTCTGCCTCTGCTTTCTGTCACTCGCGGTGGAGCAAGTTTTCTCACATTTACAACTCTCTCCATCTTTTGATTCCCCTTAGCTACATGACTTGTCAACCCACCATCATCGTTCGTAGTCTTTGCTCGTCGTCCACGTGACAAAGGAACAGCACCGTTTACGTTTCCACTAAGAGCACTGTTCGGATCCCGGCTTCTAGAAGGCGAACAAGACTGTCTCCTTGAAACCTCGCGTTCTATGGACGCTGATCTTGAACTATTAGACGCACCAAATGCTCTGCTTCTGACACTTGAAGCGGTTTGTGGCCTATCCGGTATCTTAGTTCTAAGATTCGACGGCGCTTCTAGAGAGAATCCAGGCATCTCGTAAGGTTCCCATGGCCTTGATCTCACGATCGCAGAAGCTCCTTGTGACAAGGCGGGTTTACTCACTGGTTTAGTTCTCAATACAGTCGATGAACCTGACGGAGTAGATGGACGGCGAGTTGGAGTGCTTGACCTCGATCCCGGTTTTGAATTAGGCGCCGACATCGGCCAGTTATTGGATCGAGTAGAGGTGGCTGAACAAGTAGTTTGTTGGCCGGTTGAGGTGGCGGGCCTGGTGGCACGTGCAGCGGTTAAGGTAACACGTGAGGTTCCAGAGCTTGAAGAAGGTCTTCTGGTCGTTGAGCTTGAGCTACTAGTAGCAGAAGACGAGGTTAATGAGCCACGTGCAGATGTTGAGGTGGCACTTGAGGTTGGCGTTGATGGCCTTTTGGCTGGAGTAGACCTTTTTGATGGTGAGGAAGGTCTACTCGTTGACCTTGAGCTACTAGAGGACGATGGTCTTCTGATTCCAGAAACAGAGGAGGAATTGTGTAACGACGTCTTTTGGGTCTTGGGTAGTACGTTGTCCCTCTCTTCTTTGCTGTAGTTCTCTAACTGTACGTATAAAAAAAAACACAAGTGAGATGATCAAGAAGAGTACTGTACCGCAAATGCAGACTTAATATCCAAGAGAATTGAATGGCGAGACCATGAGACATATATACTGAGTCCGTACCCGAGATATAAGAGTCATCCGGTCTTCGTAGGGTGAGTCGAGTTGGTTCGTTACGCTTCTAGTCGGTGAGCCTGGCGGCGTAACCAGCCTGGTCCGGAACAATAAGAACAATTAACAAATATATAAGTCGATTTTGTTGATAATTGTCTAATTCATGGCTGTATTTGAGACATGCCAAATGGAACATTGACAAAAGGGCGACGTTTAGAAAAGATATAGAGATTATAAAAATCATTTTAAACTAAAACTAAGGTTGTAATTAAGATATATAAACATAAGAAAAAATGATTGAAAAGTTTGTTTCTATGCAATGGTTATTTCATGCAAAAAGACTTTTTAGGCACGAGAACTTCAAAACCATAAGTGGCGACGTTTTAGAATGCTTACAAATCAGATGAACAAGACATCAGAAATCACACACGTACTAGAGTTTAGCAAGAATGTCTTAGAAAATTGATCAAATTTACTTTGATATTGGAAGTACAAATATTTGGTGCAAAATGTAACCAAAAAAAAAAAAGAAATGTTTACAAGGAAAATTGAATTTTATAAAAACCATGATCAGACTTTTAAAAATCATGACCACAATAAGGGGGAAACATTACGTACCATTCATAATCGGACTTCTCGTTGTCGGTGTAAAGGAAGTTATCGGCAGCGGTTCTACGGAGAGGGTACTGTCGAGACGACATCGCCGTCGTCGTGCTACTATTATGATCAGATCCTGCCAAAAAGAAATAAAAAATCCGACGACGTATTAACACATAAACAAATATACAGTATTGGACCTAGCTATTGGTTATACGAACACGGACCCATTAGAAGCATAGGTCGGTGACCTTTCTCGTGACGACGCATCTTCATCTTCAGGAACAAAATAAGCTCTTCATCTTCGTCTTGGGTCAACATTTTAGGACATTTTTTAAATTGAATTCTTGATGATGGAAGAGAGTGGTGAAGATGTTCTTTTCCGTGTTTTTTCTTCTCTTATTTAAAAATGTCAGATTTCTTAATAAACTGTAAACAACATACAAATGATATATAAGAAAGTAATATTTATTATTTATTTTAAAAATAAAAAAGTAATATTGTCTCTAGTTATATTGATGTATTTTGGCTATTATCAAGAGATTTTTATACTTTGACAGCTAAATAAATATTAAGAGTTTTTTTTTGTCAACAATATTATTACAGTTGGTATGTTATATCTTTATTAATATTTACAAAAAGGCAAATATTACTTCTCAATCTACACTACATTTCTGGAATAAATGGTATGATGGTGAAATGGTGTTATTAAATTTCACTAGATATTATTAAAAGCATAAAATTAATTATATATTTAGAAGGACAAAAATGCAAAGATGGAAGAAAACTGCGGATAACACAGAGCAGCAAGAGGATATATCATCAAATAGTTTATAATATAAGTATTTATAATAAAATATACAAAACAAAATTAAAGAATCAACCAAACGTCCCATGCCTACGTCCAATATTGAATTAGTTTTTATTTTCATATATAATTATTGTCGAGATAATTGTGAATCATGCATATATATATATAACTAAAAAAAAGTAAAAATAAAATTTTTAATTTCTTTTCTAAATTCCAGAAAGTTTTCTACATACAAGTTTTTGGATACACTTTAGGATACTTCGATTTCCACTTTCGTGATGATAATCACGATAATAATAATTTGAAAATATTATAATTCTATGTGATTTCATAAGACAATATATGGTAAAAATATTTACAAGACATTAAGAACACTTAATTTAAATAAATATATTGATTAAACTAATAAAAATAATAAAAAGTGTACAAAATATATACACCAGATAACGTAACGGTTTTATAATGCTTTTGGACTACTTGATAGATAGTGTAATATGAATCCCAGTTTTAGGTCAGGATTGTTGTGGATCTGTTTGTCTTTAATCTGTGCTTATGTTCTTGTTATGTGAGGCTGGATTGATAAGAGATGATTAGCTAATCTTTTTATGTTTGATAACATTGTGTAGAACTGGATCCCAAGGCCCTGTGTATTTTCCATTGCAAAACACGACATCTCACTTGTAAGTAGCTGTAACAAAATCTTCACTTTATAGACTGTTTTTTTTGTTTTGTTAATCTGTGCTTATGTTCTTGATGTTTGCTATATCCTTAAGGTATATAAAAGCGGACCTTTCATGTTAGAATGATGCATATAATGTAAGATAATCGGTTTTTGTTTGATTACATTCTCTAGAACTGGACTCTCAATTGTTAGGTTCAGTTGTTATGTAAGATAATCGGTAATGTAAGATTGTAAGATAATCGGTAATGTAAGATTGTTATGTTCAATTGTTAGGTTCTAGAACTGGGCTCTCAGGCTTCTCATTCTCAAAGCAAAGGAAGCTATCGTCAGCGGTTCTACGGAGAGGGTACTGTTGATACGACATCGCCGTCGTCGTACTATTATGATTAGATCCTGCCGGAAAGGAAAAACAGAACAAAAAGAAGTTAAAATGTCCGACGACGTATTAAGACATAAACAAATATACAGTATTGGTATATATATATGAACACGGACCCATTGGAAGAATAGGTCGGTGACCTTTCTCGTGACGACGCATCTCCAGGAACAAAATAAGCTCTCAGATTTCATAATAAACGGTAAACAACCTACAAATGATATATAAGAAAGTAATATTTATTATTCTATTTTTAAAATAAAGAAAGTAATATTGTCTCTAGCTATATTGATGTATTTTGGCTATTATCAAGAGATTTTTCTACTTCTACAGCTAAATATTAAGAGTTTTTTTTTTTTTTTGTCAACCATATTATTACAGTTGGTATGTTATATCTTTATTATTATTTACAAAAAGGCAAATACATTATTACTTCTCAATCTACAGTACATTTCTGGAATAAATGGTAATGATGTTATTAAATTTGATTAGATATTATTAAAAGCATAAAATTAATTATATATTTAGAAGGAAAAAAAATGCCAAGATGGAAAAAAACGAAGAAAACTGCGTATAACACAGAGAAGCTAGAGGATATATCAGCAAATATTTTATAATAAGATATACAAAACAAAATTAAAGAATCACCAACCACGTCCCCTGCCTACGTCCAATATTGAATTAATTTTTATTTTCAATATATAATTGTTGTCGAGATAAATGTGAATCTTCCTTATATAAGTTTAAGGAATATTGATGTATATCTACTGGTTTGTATATAAGGGAAAGTGTAACAAGTCGTTCAAATAATTTATGTTCTGAATAATACGACCATAATAAATATTGCAACCTAACTTATGGAGATGGAAGAGGATGAAAGAATGTGGATCCATATGGATCTCGTGGTAGAGATACTCTCAAGGATGCCCGTGAAGAGCCTTATGAAGTTTAAGTGTTTATCGAAAGAGTTTTCAAGGATAATTCATAGTCGAAACTTTGTCGACTCATGCTTGTCTTGTTCCTCGAGTCGGTCACGTCTCTTGTTTTTTTTCCGCAACTCTAAAACTAACACGCTTGTTTTCTTCTCAGCGCCTCATCGATCGACTTGTGCTATAGCCCCAACCCGACATGATATGATATTCCGTGGAGGAGTTAATGTATCTTTCACGTCTCCTCCGGTCCGAGGTTTGATGTTGTGCGCTATTGGTCATAATCAACTTTTTATATGTAACCCAGCCACGAGACAAACCCTAAGCTTACCTCAAAACCTAATGTTGGTGGAAAGAGACAACTTGACAGAGTTACTGATTTTAGGATACGACCCAATATTTGATCAGTTCAAAGTATTGTGCATATGGGACTACCCAAATGCACGCCCAAGTACGTATCTGCAGTTTTGGGTTTTGACGGTGGGACAAGATGGTAACATGTGGAGAAAGATACAAGGCATGCCTCCTCATCTTTATCCCGTTACGAGTTCCCACACGTGTGGCCATGGTGGTATATGCATAAATGGCGTTTTATACTTTAAAGCTTACTCATGTACCCCAAGTCGTCACCATCTTACTCTTACTAAGCATGTTGTGAGTTTTGACCTCAACACTGAAGTATTCAGTCTTGTGAAACCCAATGATCATCTCTGCTGGGTGTCTAGGCTAATAGACTTTCAAGGGAAGTTAGCTTTTATATCTCGTGTCAAAATGGACTGCACAGTTGAGTTTTGCATCTTGGAAAACAAGGAGGAATGGTCGTCGAAAGTTTTTCATTTACCTTGGACACAAAGCTACTCTAAAGATTATATGAAAACTTCCGCCTCCGTGTTGGGCATCCATGACGGTGATATTGTTTTCACACCGCAAGGTGAACTTGGTTATACATGGCATCTTAGCTTGGAGAAGAGGACTGTTAGGAAAGTCCTTTACGAAATTCCTATTACTAAACCATATCCTCTAGCTTTTTTTTTCGCAAACCATGTTGATACTACTATATCATTGTAATTTGAGACGGTGTTTTAATGCGTTTTCAACTTCTAATTACTGCACCAGTTGGATTTAAAATTCCTTTCAACAAACATGGTTCTCTCTGGCTTGTATTTGTCGTACCCGACGTAGTCAGTGTGATACAGCGGTGGCATTGTATGTTGGGTGGTCAAGACAGCATATGAATTTTAAAACAAAGGGCCTCGAGTACACCATATTTTGTTCGTTTAATCAACTGCCATTTTTTTGAACAAAAATGAAAAACAAAAAAAAACAACTGCCATTTTATCCAAACGTGCAGAGCAATAAAAGATCGTACGTGTTAGCTAGTAGTATTGACTAAAAATATATCTTCCACCAAAAGATTGAAAACACAATTTATTATTATTTGTGAAGAGAATATATTAACGTTTGAGACGATGGATTAGAGAAGTCGATTTTACGAGACTCGAGGGTTATATCATCAAATATTTTATAATAAGATATACAAAACAAAATTAAAAGAACCACCAACCACGTGTAGAATATGAGAACTGATAATTCTATTCATTAGGAGAATACATATTTATACATCAAGGTAATCAGGTTGTTAAGATTGTAATCCAAGGAGTCTTGGAGATTACGTTAGCTAAACAAGATAAAGACAAATGAAAGATAATCCTTATCTACTCTAATACACCCCCTCAAGATGGACGTCGGTAACAGTGACCAATCTTGGTAGAAAGATCAAGAAAGCGAGTACGAGGCAGTGGTTTGGTTAGAGCATCCGCCAGCTGATCAGCCGAGGGAATGTAAGCAATCCGAAGCGTCTTCCCTTGAACCTGCTCCCGAACAAAATGATAATCAAGAGCGAGGTGCTTCATGCGCGAGTGAAAAACAGGGTTGGCCGAGAGATAAGTGGCGCCGATGTTGTCGCAGTAAAGAACAGGAACATTGACCAAGTTGAGACCGAGTTCAGCCATAAGGGAAGTAAGCCACTTGACTTCTGCAGCTGCCGCCGTGAGAGCCCGATACTCAGCCTCAGTAGACGAGCGAGCAACACCAGTTTGTTTCTTCGAGGACCACGAGACAGGCTGATGACCCAAATAAGCAATGTAGGCACCCGTTGAAGTGTAATCATCTCGATTCCCAGCCCAGTCAGCATCAGAGTATGCATGAAGATTGAGAGGCGACTTGGAGGAGAAGAAAATACTCAAGTTTGCGGTGCCAGCAAGATACCGAAGCACTCGTTTTACTGCTTCCCAATGAAGAGTTCGGGGCTGATGAATATACTGAGAGAGTCGATTCACGGCAAAGGCAATGTCTGGCCGAGTTAGTGTGAGATATTGAAGACTGCCAACCGTTGCCCGATAAACAGAGGAATCAGGCAGTATATCACCGAAGGAGAGAGTAAGAACTTCACCAGAAGACATCGGAGTGGCGACTGGTTTGGCATCAGCCATGTGTGTCTTGCGGAGCAAGTCTGTGATATATTTGGTTTGTGTGAGGTGCAACCCATCCTTGGTGCGGTAAGCTTCCATACCGAGAAAGTAAGAGAGTTCACCAAGGTCTTTCAACGAAAATTTAGCGGCAAGGAGAACAGTGACACTCGTGATAGCAGCCATAGAGGTGCCAGTGATGATGATATCATCAACATAAATGAGCATGTAGACAAAGGAATTGCCAGAGTGTTGAACAAACAGAGATTCATCTGCAAGTGACTTCTTGAAACCGATACTCACAAGAAAGTCTTTAAGGGCAGTGTACCAGGCACGAGGCGCCTGCTTTAGCCCATAGACAGCCTTATTGAGTCGACACACGTGATTTGGCTTGTCCTTATCTATGAAGCCTGGTGGATGGAGCATATAAACCTCTTCTTCAAGCGGACCCTGCAGGAAGGCATTATTGACATCAAGTTGTTGAAGAGGCCAATCTGACGCAACCGCAGTACCAAGAACTAGACGAATCGTAGCATGCTTGATAACTGGGCTAAATGTGTCATATAAATCAACACCAGGCCGTTGATGAAAGCCTTTGGCGACAAGGCGAGACTTGTACTTCGCGACCGAGCCATCCGGATTTCGTTTGATCCTGTAAACCCATTTGTTACCAACGATGTTAGTAGCAAGAAAACGATCAACAAGATCAAAGGTGTTGTTTCGAATGAAGGCATTATATTATGTGCCCATCGAATCCCTCCATTTATCATCTTTAAAGGCTTTTGTGAACGTCTCAGGTTCCACCTCGGTCAAGACAGTGTGAAGTCCATACTTCGTATTTGGTTTCTTGATGTTGTTCTTAGAGCGAGTTGTCATGGAGTGAACATTTGTCTGAAGAGGTGGTGGGAATGTAGACTCCGTTGTAGCTGGGGCAACAACCGTAGCAGGGGAGACTGCAGATTCCAAGTCATGAGATGGTTCAGAGACGTCGACTGCAGGCGAAGGAACAGGACACGGGAGAGTGGCCAAGATAGGTGTTTGCGGAAAGATTGGAACAAGGGATGCGGAAGCATAATCAGAGGAAGTAGTGTTTGGAGAAGGAGGTGGTGTTTGAGCTGAGAGACGAGGGAAAGGAAATACCGATTCAACAAAAAACACATGGCGAGAGATATATACACGTGATGTCTCGACATCAAGGCAAATATAACCACTTTGAGTGAGAGAGTACCCCATGAACACACACGGCTTGGACTTTGGCGTGAACTTATGTTGACCATACGGCTTGAGCCACGGGTAGCAGAGACATCCAAACGAGCATAGCTTGTGATAGTTTGGAATTGGAACAGCTTCTGATAAGGACATTCAGCCGCCAAATTTGAAGTGATGAGACGGTTGATCAAGTAGACAGCCGCAGCAAAAGAGTAAGTCCAATAGATGTTTGGTATTTGAGCGTGAGTAAGGAGAGAAAGACCCGTTTCCACTATGTGATGGTGCTTCCGCTCTGCCATTCCGTTGTGTTCAGGTGTGTGTGGGGGACTTGTGAGATGTGAGATGCCATGACTTGCAAGGAACTGTCGGAGTCCAAGGTACTCGCCACCATTATCAGAGAAGAGTGTAGTGATTTTAGTGTTGAATCGGTTTTCGACTAGTGATTTAAAAACAGGAAATATTTGAGCAAGTTGAGATTTCGTTTTGAGGGGATAGAGCCAAGTATAGCGAGTGTAGTGATCGACAAAGATGACATAATACTTGTATCCATCAATAGACATAACAGGGGATGTCCAGACGTCTGAGAAGAGAAGCTCTAATGGACGACTGGAAGTGAGAGAAGAGGTTGAAAACGGAAGCTTGTGACTTTTATTGATAGAACATGAATTGCAAAACAATGAAGTAGAAACCGAAGAAGAACTTGGTAATGAAAATTTAGCTAACATAAGGCGAAGTGTTTGGTTGTTTGGGTGTCCTAAACGAGAATGCCAGTCCGAAGGAGACGACTTTATTGTTGAGAAAGCTGAAGCAAAAGGTTTGGAAGCAGAAAGAGGCCACTCATACACCCCCTCATTGGCCTTGCCTTTGAGAAGTGTTATCCCCGTGTGTAGGTCCCTCACCTGAAAAACATATGGACAAAGTTGAACCATGACATTATTGGTTTTGCATAATTTGTTAACTGAAATGAGATTTCGCTGCATTTCAGGTACACATAAAACATTCTGCAAATGAAGTGGTTTCGAGTGAGAGGGAAACGAGACAGAACCAGTGTGAGTAACGGGAAGCCCTGTGCCATTACCAATCATGACCGAGTCATTGCCAGTATAAGGTGTTTGTAGTGACAGATTGTTAAAGTCACTGGCAATGTGATGAGATGCGACACTGTCAAGCAACCAAGGTGTCAAGTCAGGGTGTGAGCTCCCTGTGGTGTGATGTGCCTGTGGTCGCCATTGTGGTGAAGGGAGAGGCAGATGAGGGGCATGCGGAGACCAGGAAGAAGAAGGAGCAGGCCCACGGTACTGATCGAACTGTGGTGCAGGGTAAGGTTGTTGCGGTGATGGAGAATGGTACTGTGGACATCGCTTAGCACCATGGCCTTGAACTCCACATATCTAACACTTTCCAAGATAGGGTCGCGATGGTCGATAACCACCACGGGACGGGTTGTAACCACCACGAGAAGATGAACCTCCACGAGAAAATTGTGTCGTATTAGCAGTTGCAGGAATCGAGAAATCACCTTGCCCTGCAGCTTTGAGAGTATTCTCTCTGTTGAGAAGCTTCTCATGCAGCTCATCAATGGCGATGGGTGTGTCTCGACCTTGAACCATTTCAACAATGGCTCTGTAGTCGTTACCAAGACCACTGGTGATGTAATCAAGCAGATCTTCATGAGGTAAAGGGTCACCAAGTAGCGCAAGACGATCGGACTTGTCGATGATGCCACGCATGTAGTCACTCACGGTCTTGGTTCCCTTGTGAGATTCCTTGAGTTGATCCTTGATTTGGCGTACATGAGAACGAGATGGTTTCCCATAAGTGTTGGTGAGGGTCTTCCAGATGTCAGAGGATGTGGTGGCACGAGCAACAATTGCTTGAACAGGAAGTGAAAGAGATCCGAGCAGAACACTGAACAGAAGTTTGTCCTGGCGTTTCCAGGCAGCAAAGTTGGGATTAGGTTGATCAGCAGCGGTGGCAGTGTTGATTGTTGCCGGTGGTGTGTTGTCTTCATCGGCAATGAAGCAATGAAGCTCATGTGCTTCGAGAAGAGATCGGATTTGAAGACGCCAGGTGATGAAGTTGGTTGGAGTCAGTTTGGTGATATTGCTCATGTTGAGTGAGATCAATTTCTTATGAGGTTCTGAGACATTGAAAACAGGGGCTGATTTAGAGGAAGTAGAGGATACTTCAGACATGATGAGAGAAAGGAAGAAGTTGGGCAAAGAAGAAGAAGATAAACGTGAGTGCAAGAGGAAGAAGAAGAAGAAGAGAAGGAAGAAAGCGGCGGAAAAAAAATTTTAGGTTAGGATTAGATGCTCTGATACCATGTAGAATATGAGAATTGATAATTCTATTCATTAGGAGAATACATATTTATACATCAAGGTAATCAGGTTGTTAAGATTGTAATCCAAGGAGTCTTGGAGATTACGTTAGCTAAACAAGATAAAGACAAATGAAAGATAACCCNGGTACACATAAAACATTCTGCAAATGAAGTGGTTTCGAGTGAGAGGGAAACGAGACAGAACCAGTGTGAGTAACGGGAAGCCCTGTGCCATTACCAATCATGACCGAGTCATTGCCAGTATAAGGTGTTTGTAGTGACAGATTGTTAAAGTCACTGGCAATGTGATGAGATGCGACACTGTCAAGCAACCAAGGTGTCAAGTCAGGGTGTGAGCTCCCTGTGGTGTGATGTGCCTGTGGTCGCCATTGTGGTGAAGGGAGAGGCAGATGAGGGGCATGCGGAGACCAGGAAGAAGAAGGAGCAGGCCCACGGTACTGATCGAACTGTGGTGCAGGGTAAGGTTGTTGCGGTGATGGAGAATGGTACTGTGGACATCGCTTAGCACCATGGCCTTGAACTCCACATATCTAACACTTTCCAAGATAGGGTCGCGATGGTCGATAACCACCACGGGACGGGTTGTAACCACCACGAGAAGATGAACCTCCACGAGAAAATTGTGTCGTATTAGCAGTTGCAGGAATCGAGAAATCACCTTGCCCTGCAGCTTTGAGAGTATTCTCTCTGTTGAGAAGCTTCTCATGCAGCTCATCAATGGCGATGGGTGTGTCTCGACCTTGAACCATTTCAACAATGGCTCTGTAGTCGTTACCAAGACCACTGGTGATGTAATCAAGCAGATCTTCATGAGGTAAAGGGTCACCAAGTAGCGCAAGACGATCGGACTTGTCGATGATGCCACGCATGTAGTCACTCACGGTCTTGGTTCCCTTGTGAGATTCCTTGAGTTGATCCTTGATTTGGCGTACATGAGAACGAGATGGTTTCCCATAAGTGTTGGTGAGGGTCTTCCAGATGTCAGAGGATGTGGTGGCACGAGCAACAATTGCTTGAACAGGAAGTGAAAGAGATCCGAGCAGAACACTGAACAGAAGTTTGTCCTGGCGTTTCCAGGCAGCAAAGTTGGGATTAGGTTGATCAGCAGCGGTGGCAGTGTTGATTGTTGCCGGTGGTGTGTTGTCTTCATCGGCAATGAAGCAATGAAGCTCATGTGCTTCGAGAAGAGATCGGATTTGAAGACGCCAGGTGATGAAGTTGGTTGGAGTCAGTTTGGTGATATTGCTCATGTTGAGTGAGATCAATTTCTTATGAGGTTCTGAGACATTGAAAACAGGGGCTGATTTAGAGGAAGTAGAGGATACTTCAGACATGATGAGAGAAAGGAAGAAGTTGGGCAAAGAAGAAGAAGATAAACGTGAGTGCAAGAGGAAGAAGAAGAAGAAGAGAAGGAAGAAAGCGGCGGAAAAAAAATTTTAGGTTAGGATTAGATGCTCTGATACCATGTAGAATATGAGAATTGATAATTCTATTCATTAGGAGAATACATATTTATACATCAAGGTAATCAGGTTGTTAAGATTGTAATCCAAGGAGTCTTGGAGATTACGTTAGCTAAACAAGATAAAGACAAATGAAAGATAACCCTTATCTACTCTAATACCACGTCCCATGCCTACGTCCAATATTGAATTAGTTTTTATTTTCAATATATAATCGTTGTCGAGATAAATGTGAATCTTCCTTATATAAGTTTAAGGAATATTGATGTATATCTACTGGTTTGTATATAAGGGAAAGTCTCACAAGTCGTTCAAATAATTTATGTTCTAAATAGTACGACCATAATTAATATTGCAACCTAACTTATGGAGATGGAAGAGGATGAAAGAATGTGGATCCATATGGATCTCGTGGTAGAGATACTCTCAAGGATGCCCGTGAAGAGCCTTATGAAGTTTAAGTGTTTATCGAAAGAGTTTTCAAGGATAATCCATAGTCGAAACTTTGTCGACTCATGCTTGTCTTGTTCCTCGAGTCGGTCACGTCTCTTGTTTTTTTTCCGCTGCTTTAAAACTAACACGCTTGTTTTCTTCTCAGCGCCTCATCGATCGACTTGTGCTATAGCCCCAACCCGACATGATATGATATTCCGTGGAGGAGTTGATGTATCTTTCACGTCTCCTCCGGTCCGAGGTTTGATGTTGTGCGCTATTGGACATAATCAACTTTTTATATGTAACCCGGCCACGAGACAAACCCTAAGCTTACCTCAAAACATAATGTTGGTGGAAAGAGACAACTTGACAGAGTTACTGGTTTTAGGATACGACCCAATATTTGATCAGTTCAAAGTATTGTGCATATGGGAATACCCAAATACACGCCCAAGTACGTATCTGCAGTTTTGGGTTTTGACGGTGGGACAAGATGGTAACATGTGGAGAAAGATACAAGGCATGCCTCCTCAACTTTATCCCGTTACGAGTGCCCACACGTGTGGCCAGGGTGGTATATGCATAAATGGCGTTTTATACTTTAAAGCTTACTCACGCCCTATTACTACGCATGTTGTGAGTTTTGACCTCAAAACTGAAGTATTCAGTCTTGTGAAACCCAATGATCATCTCCGCTGGGAGTCTAAGCTAATAGACTTTCAAGGGAAGTTAGCTTTTATATCTCGTGTCAAAATGGACTGCACAGTTGAGTTTTGCATCTTGGAAAACAAGGAGGAATGGTCGTCTAAAGTTTTTCATTTACCTTGGACACAAAGTTACTCTAAAGATTATATGAACACTTCCGCCTCCGTGTTGGGCATTCATGACGGTGATATTGTTTTCACACCGCAATTAGGTGAACTTGGTTCCACATGGCATCTTGGCTTGGAGAAGAGGACGGTTAGGAAAGTCCTTTACGAAATTCCTATTACTAAACCATATCCTCTAGCTTTTTTTTTCGCAAACCATGTTGATACTACTGTATCATTGTAATTTGAGACGGTGTTTTAATGCGTTTTCAACTTCTAATTACTGCACCAGTTGGATTTAAAATTCCTTTCAACAAACATGGTTCTCTCTGGCTTGTATTTGTCGTACCCGACGTAGTCAGTGTGATACAGCGGTGGCATTGTATGTTGGGTGGTCAAGACAGCATATGAATTTTAAAACAAAGGGCCTCGAGTACACCATATTTTGTTCGTTTAAACAACTGCCATTTTTTTGAACAAAAATGAAAAACAAAAAAAAACAACTGCCATTTTATCCAAACGTGCAGAGCAATAAAAGATCGTACGTGTTAGCTAGTAGTATTGAGTAAAAATATATCTTCCACCAAAAGATTGAAACACAATTTATTATTATTTGTGAAGAAAATATATTAACGTTTTAATCCGTGAAGATTTGGCTTGTTAATTAAAACCGGAATAGTTATATCATTTTCTTTACATATAGTCATATAGACTGTACGATAAAATTGAATAGTGGTCGAACGGACGAACAGATAAATAAAAAGTACACAGTTAAAGAAACGTCTCGATAGTGAGAGATCTCCCTCCCTGTGTGTGTAATGCTGTGTAATCTCGCCGTTATCTTAAGATATTCTCTGTAATTGGCTAACAAAAGTTAGATTAAATTATATAACATCAGAAGGGAAAAACTAAAACAAGCAACGTTTTCGTCAGACTTATTAGCAATATGAAGAAAAATAAAAAAATAGTATGCCTAGTTTTCTACTTCACAATGCCCGAAGTAGTATGCCTAGCTAGTCTTTTTGTTATTAGCTTTCCGGCAAAATCGACCTATTCCATATTGTTGACAAAAATGTTTGACATATGTGGTTTTATAGAAGAAAAAAAAGGTTTGACGTTTGAGACGATGGATTAGAGAAGTCGATTTTACGAGACTCGAGGGTTATTATCTAAGAACACGGCTACAAAACAAAGAGTACAACAGACGAATTAAACATAATATATAACAAAAAAATTACAAATAAAATTTTAATTCTTTTCCAAATTCAGAAAGTTTTTGTAGAAACGTTTGTACGTGTTTATTATGTCGAAACACACTGTTCATATTTCTCATTTTAAGTATATATTATTTCATATATAAGGAATTTGGTTAGACTCGCCCGTTAACCTTGCTGGTAATTAAAAAAAGAAAGTCATACACGAACACGATGATGCGTTTCCCACATTGATTTCAAGGGTTATAATAATAAAAAAATAATCTGGGATTTTTAGTATTTATTTGTTTGTTAAGACTAATAAAAATGCTTTATGTTTGTTTAAGGCAAATTGGAAAAATGATTGAATCATAGCCATATACTGTATGATTTAAATGCCTGAAAAATTTGATGGCTCGAAGCCGAAAATTAAAAAATTTGGTGGAAAATAAAAAAAATACTCAACAAATCTATCTCGAAGGGTATCCTTGAAGTCGCAACCAAAGCCTTAATCCAAATAGTCCAGTGGACTTTTCACGTAAACTAGTTTTCTAAAATAAATATATAGACAAAAATAATAAGATTCTTTAAAAAACCCTTTTAAGCCCGAGCTCGTATCAAATCGATCTCTCTCTCTCACACTCGCTTGTGAAATCCCTAAATCTCCAAAAAAAAAAACCCTCTTCTCTTCTCTGTGTCTGAAGACGAAATACACAGTTCAGTTATTTCGATCTTGAGCAACCGTTAGCAACAGAGATACAGAGATTTCTTGTTTCTTTGAATCTTGATTCTTGATTCAATCCTCCCTAAGTATAAAAACCTTTTTTCAAAGAGCCATGACTTCTCTATCTCATCCAAATTTGTTCTTCTTCCAATTCCCTCTTCGTAACAAACACCTTCCTTTACAATTCTTCTCCTTTTACGAAGATCACGAGCACAAGAATGGAGGAACAACAGACTCCGGTCTATGTATGGGGCTTCGGTAGCCACATCTCGGAATCGGCCTTGTTCGACTTCTTTGGTAGTGGGCCAACTACAACGTTAGCGTCTGTTACGCTTCACCGAGATGCCATGAACAACTCGCTTCGCCGAGCTACTTTGATGTACGGAGACATAGACGAAGGTGCGTTGATGTTGATGTGTGTCCAAGTTTATGCTTTCGGTTAACTGAGGATAATTTCTGAATTTATCGCCTTCTCCTCCATTGCGTTGCAGCTAAAGCTGTAAGTAGAGCTCTGAGTGGACTCCCCCTCGGCCTTGGAGAGATACACATGTCATTAGAGTGTTTTCCCGAGGAGGCATGTTTCGTCTTCTTCTTTCTTTACCCCTTACCTCTTCTTCTTTGTCTTTACCTTACTACCTCTTCATTGTTTTCACAGGAAATCCCTCCGAGAGTAGAGGAGGAACAGACTCCAGTCTATGTATGGGGCTTCGGTAGCCACATCTCGGAATCGGCCTTGTTCGACTTGTTTGATAAAGAGCGAAAGACATCTCTAGCGTCTGTAACGCTTCACCGAGATGCCATGAACAACTCGCTTCGACGAGCTACTTTGATTTACAACAGCAAAGTCGAAGGTTTTTTTTTCAAATTTGTCCAAGTTTCTGCTTTTGTCAACTTGTTTCACTTGCAATCTCTGAATTTATCGCCTTCTCCTCCATTGCACAGCTGAAGTTGTAAGTGTGGTTTGGAATCTACAATCCCTCGATGTTGGGAAAATACACACCTCTTTAAAGTCTTTTCCCGATGAGGCATGTTTCGTCTTCTTCTTTCTTTTATCATTTCTTTACCCCTTACCTCTTCTTTGTCTTTACATTTACCCCTCTTCTTGTTTTCACAGTCAATCCCTGCGAGAGTGGTTAGTAATCAGATGATGACGACAATGACGCCATTGTAAGTTTTGCAAACCCTTCTTAATTCTTACTTCCTCTTTTCTTTAGATCAAGATCAGATTCTCTATATCCTTTTAGGAAGAAAACAAGGAAATTTGATGATAGAATTATCCATGTAATATTGTTATCTAATCTGTTTCTCTTGGATAACAGTGGATTACAAGCTTCTGTGCCACTACAAAGCTACCCCACGTATCAATTGTAAGATCATTCTTTTGGACTACTTAAAGATGTTTTAATTGTAATATGAATGCCCGTTTTTTTTATAGAATGATCCATGTAATCTAATCTGTTTCTCTTGGATAACTAGAACTGGAACTGGATTACAAGCTTCTGTGGCACTACAAAGCTACCCCACGTATTGATTGTAAGATGCTTATGTGCTTATGTTTTTGTTGTGTTTTTTTTTTTGTTTTTGCAGGTTCCCTGTGCCTTTGCCAAGAAGAGTGTGGGTAGAAAATAGAAGAGAACAGATAAGGGAAGGGATGGACAGGAAATCCATTTGTTACGTTAGTAACTTTCTATATGAATTGGAAGAAGCTAGCTTAAGAGACATCTTCCAACATTGTGGGGAAGTTCAGTTTTGCAAAATCAGGAGAGATCCGTTTACTGGAAGGAGTAGAGGTGATGGGTTTGTTGAGTTTGTAACTCCTGAAGCCGCCTCTGAAGCAATCAAGTTGGATGGGACATTCCATCATGGCAGAACAATATATGTCAGCTATGCCAAATCAAAGAAGGTATGAATCACTTATTCTGACTTTTCTCTAAGTGTATCTTATCTTGCACTCTATGTTTATTAGTTTCACTCACACTCTACTTGACTCTTATGCTATAGGTATCTACTTGAAGAGAGTCTCGTGTCCTGAAGTGTGCTTTAGGTGAGATGAAATCAGAGAAGTGACAAGAATGTTGTGAAAACTTGAGGATGGAGACGACTTTTAATTCTCGTTGTATGTACTATGTGACTATTTTTTCTTCTTAAAAACATGATGATGTGTAATGTCAAAAACAGGAAATCCCGTTACACCAAGCAGTTTTTGAAAATGATGAGAGAAATATTATTGCAAGTTTTAACAAAACAAATCAGTACTACTAAAATAAAAGGGGATTGGTATTGAAAAGTAAATGATGGCCAGTACTGAATTCAATGAGCTTGTGACTTTCTCAAGACCTTTAGTAGAAATTACTGTAACAAATAGTATTAAATTCTCAAATATGTACGACTTTGGTTAATTCATCTATCTGTATATATAAAAAGGGTACGACGACTTTGGTCTCCCATAGCCATCATCTCCTCTTCTAGGTTTCGGAATTCCTCCTATAATTCCTTGGAACCTTCTTCCTGATTCTCCTCCTATAATTTCCTCGGATAAACGAATTTGTGTCGATCTCTTTGCATTTGATTTTGGCAATTGGATGTACAGAGAAGCCGATTGGGAATTGGGATCTTTGTATTGCGATTGACATTTGAATGATAGCTGCGATGGACCTTAATGCTTCACCCCAACCCGAAGAAGACGATGAACCCTTTAAGAGACGTCATGAAGATCGAATTGAATCTGCAGTTGAGATCGCAAGACGGGTACTTTACATTTACCCAAATCCATTTATTATCACAGCCCCACTTAACATTAGACTCTCTCTATTTCTAATAGATTACGTTGTTAATCTTTTGGTGTGTGATCATAGGAGCGTGAAGAGCGAAAGAAACGAATGAGATTTGACAGGCCAACCCGAAACTCTCAGCCTGTCTTCCGTGATCAGTCTTATCACAACAGAGATACTAGAGTCTATGACCAAACCAAGATCCCTCAAGGTGTTTTCATTATTACAGCTTCTGTTACTTCCTCAAACGACGTTAATACTAGGTTCATTGGTTTCATTAAGTATGGTTTTTTTTTTTTGTAATAAAGGTTGGCTAGATTGTCCTGGGTTTGGTCTGGAGATAGGATGCATTATTCCTTCAAAGGTTCCCCTTAGTGAATCTTACAACGAACATGTTCCTCCTGGCAAAAGATACTCTTTTAAACAGGTGGTCCGTAACCAGAGAATTAATGGACGAAAGGTATGTTTTTGTTTTTGTTTCCCTTTAGCATGTATCAATCTTTTGTTTCTTTGCTATGTAACTCTCTAAAATCATGGTTTCTTTTTTTCAGCTTGGTCTAGTGATTGATCTTACTAATACTACTCGTTACTATCCTACATTAGAATTAAAGAAGGATGGCATCAAGCATGTTAAGGTGATTCATCGAATACTTTTTGTTTTTGTTGTTTGTATCATCTGCACCAGCATAATTAGCTGATTGATTTATCATCTTTTTCTTGTTGTAGATTGCATGCAGGGGTCGTGATGCTGTGCCAGATAACGTTTCTGTAAACAACTTCGTCAACGAGGTACTTGTTTCCTAAGTTCAGTTCCTCTTCTTGACTGACAAAAAAAAAGTCAATTCATCTTGAAGTTTATTATCTCCTCTTGAGCTGAGTTTGAATTGATGCACAAACTTATCTACTGTTGGTAGCTCATTTGAGGATACTGTCTTCAGGTTATTCATTTCATCCTTAATCAAAAACACGCAAAGAAATACATCCTCGTCCACTGTACTCATGGGCATAATCGGACAGGGTTTATGATAGTTCATTATCTTATGCGCTCTACACCAACGATGAACGTTACACAGGTTTAATTCTTTCTTTCACATTTGTACTTGTTTACTCGTTGTATTGATCCTGTTTAGAATTTTGAGATTCTTACGTCTGTGTTGTCTTTGGCAGGCATTGAAAATGTTTTCTGATGCCCGCCCACCTGGGATTTATAAACCGGATTATATTGATGCTTTATACACCTTTTATCACGAAATAAAGCCTGAGAGTGTCACTTGCCCACCAACTCCTGAATGGAAGAGATCTGCTGAGCTTGACCTTAATGGTGAAGCTGTTCAAGATGATGATGATGATGATACTCCGCCTGACCCTGTTCAAGTAAGCGTGGTGCAATCAAGTGCTTATTGTTTATTAAGATCTTGAGTTTAACACTCATTTACAGAAATATCCGTTAGAATTAATATCCTGCATGCTTTGTTAAGCTCTTGCTCTTGTTAAAACAGAGCTCATAATCTTATTGCAGCTTCATTACTGTTGTTTCTAGGTCATTTATTTACTTCTTCGTGATCCTGGAAAATAGCGGTATCATCTAAAAAAGATATACTGTTCTTAAGAATATCTTTGTGTGCATATTGATGGGTGTAGTTGAGTCTTTCATAGCTGACAAAGTTCATAAAGTGTCGATCTCATTTTGCTTGAGTTATCTAATGGGTCTGTTGCTGATCTTGCTTTTCTTTACTGTTTCAGGAAATCGATCAGGAGAATGTGAAGATGTCGAATGATGACATTCTGGGTGATGAAATACCCCATTATCAGGAGGAAGCTTACCGGCAATTCTGTTATAAGATGCTTATGATGAATACCGGGGTATGAGTTTGAACTGCTTATTTGTTATTCCTTGTTTTTTTCTCTCTATGCTCTCTTATGGAATATTATGTTCAGCCTAATGTTGTTTCCTGTGTGTATACTTCATTAAAATTCATGCTAAATGTTTGTTGAGACTAATGCAATAATAGAAAGCTTCAGTGAGTATTATAATGTGATCTTTAATCATATAATGGATTAAAACTTCTCTGATCCAGGGAAGAGGATTTATGCAGTTCCCAGGTTCGCACCCTGTGTCTTTAGACAGGTATGACTCTCTTCTCTACTTTTGGTATTGCATACAAGGAGGATTTAGCAAGTTTATGTTCTGAATTTCAGAGGTTCATTAGTCGTAGTTTCTCAATGTAGTTAAATCTTACACTTTTTGCATACACAGGGAGAGTTTACAACTTTTGAGGCAGCGGTATTATTATGCAACATGGAAGGCAGATGGAACACGTTATATGATGCTCTTAACTATAGATGGGTGCTACCTGATAGATAGGAGCTTTAAGTTTCGGAGGGTACAGATGCGTTTTCCCTGTAAGCACTCAAATGGAGTGAGTAGTTTTCTGTCATTGCTTTTAGGCCTTCTGTGTCGATATCTAAAACCTGTGAATTACTTGACATATTTGGTTTTGGGTGGTAGGGGATGTCTGATAAAGTCCATCACTACACTTTGCTTGATGGAGAGATGGTCATAGATACCCCGACAGGTGAACAAGCGAGGAGGAGGTACCTCGTATATGATATGGTAGCAATCAACGGCGAATCAGTTGTAGAGGTTGGAACTGTCGTTCCCTTATTATTATTTTCCTTGGAATGAGTTCATTAGCACGTGAACTTAGCATTCAGTATTTATCTAACCGAGACTATGTCCGAGTTGTTTTCCAATATGCCTCTGTCGTGTTCACTTAGTATCAGCCATTGTCACGTATTATAGATATTAAAGATAACTTACAGTTGATTTAAACATGTACCAGCGGACTTTTTGTGAGAGATGGAACATGTTTGTGCGTGAGGTGATCGGACCTCGTGGAGCTGAGAAGCTTAGAAGTCATTGCTACAGATATGACCTTGAGCCTTTTGCGGTGAGTTGAATTTTCTGTCCCACGCCATATTTTGCTTCTCCTTTGTATAAATTGTTGGTAAAATTATTGTTGTTGCCCCAGGTACGCATGAAGGGTTTTTGGTTACTTTCTACTGTTGAGAAGCTTTTGAAGACTACCATTCCATCGCTTTCGCATGAAGCAGATGGTCTGATATTTCAGGTAACCAAGGGATGTTTATATTCTAGGTCTGAATAGATATTTGTTCCTGGATGCAGACGGATACAATTTTATGAGATTAGTAAATCTTTTTTCTTGGAGAAAGTAGGAAGATTGCATTACTTGAGCTTGACTTGCATTTGGTTTTATGGAGTATTAGGGTTGGGACGATCCTTATGTTCCACGAACTCATAAAGGTCTATTGAAGTGGAAGTATGCAGAAATGAACTCAGTAGACTTTCTATTCGAGATGGGTGAGGAAGAGGGGCGTGGTTTCCTCTTCTTGCATGAAAGAGGGAAGAAAAAACTTATGGAAGGATACGTGGTTGAGTTTAGAGATGATTCGGACTTGTCAAGTTACAACGGGAAGATTGTAGAGTGTTCATGGGATAAGGATAAGAAAGTTTGGGTTAGCATGCGGATCAGAGTTGACAAAACGACACCAAATGATATCAACACTGCTCGGAAGGTCAGTTGAATGGGTTAAATTTAATGTATGGCTTTTGTCAAATGGACTCCCTATATGATTTCTCAGCAAAATATGTGATGTTGTGAAAACAAAATAGGTGATAAAGAGCATAAATGATAACATCACTGAGGAGGTGTTGCTTCAGGAAATAAAAGAGATCATCCGTCTCCCAATGTACGCTGACCGCATACGAAACGATAGTCAGGTCGCACGCCGCAAGTAGAGATATTATATCCTTAGTGTTGCTTTTACAATCGTAGAACTAATTTAATAATGCATGGTTTTGGGGTACATTGGTTAACAGGTTTTACTTCTCTCATACGTTATAATATAGCTAAATCAATTTGTTTTGTTTTAGTCAATAACCAAATCCATCAATCTAGGTAGTTTTGAATCTACAATACTACAAAAAAAAAAGGTTTCTTTTATCCCGGAAATAATGAGAAAAGGAGGGTATTTACAAAAGTAAAAGATGTTAATGCAAGGATACAAATTTCTAAATCTAAATCTAAATCGTTCTGCTATACCTCAAACATGGAAACTCTACCAATAGCATTCACAAGGCTTTGCGGTTTGCATGCTTGCCGCGTTTAGCAGCTTGTGTGTCCATATGGATGCGCTCGGCGTACATTGGTAGACGGATAATCTCTTTGATCTCGTCCAGCAAAACCTCCTCCGTGATGTTGTCATTTATGCTTTTTATCACTCTAAAAGCGGCTATGGTGTCATTTGGTGTATCTTTGTCAACTCTGATCCGCATGCCAAGCCATACTTTCTTCTCCCTATCCCATGAGCACTCTACAATCTTCCCAGAGTAACTGGCCGGGTTTTTCCAACAATCACCGCTAAACTCAACCGAATAGCCTTCCATAAGCTTCTTCCTCCCACGTTCATGCAAGAAGAGCCTTCGGTGCCCATCCTTGGTCATCTCAACCAGAAAGTCCACCGAATTCTTTTCCGGATACTTCCACTTCAGTAGATAATTATTGGCTCGGGGTTTATAAGGATCGTCCCAACATTGGAATATTATGCCGTCCGCTTCATGTGAAAGCGAGGGAATCAACTCCTTGAAAACCTTATCAAGAGCAGAGAGTAGACAAAAAACCTTAATCCGTACACCAAAAGGCTCCAGCTCGTATTTGTACCAATGATTTGTCAACTTCCTCTCATCATTACGGGGTTTGATCACCTCTCTTTCGATTATATTCCATCTTTCGCAGAAAGGAAGCTCTGTTACTGACTTCCCGTTGATTGCTACCAAGTCATACACGAGGTACCTCCTCACCTGGCGGCCATCGGGAAGTGTATCCACAACCATCTCTCCATCAAGCAACGTTTTATGATGCACTTCGTGATAATCACTACGAGGGAACCGCATGTGTACCTTTCTAAATCTGAACGCCCTGTTTATCAGATAACACCCTTCTTTAGTCAAGAGCATCATATACCGCGTTCCATCTGCCTTCCATGTCGCGTAATAGTACCGATGCCTCAAGAGTCGCAGCTGTTCCCTGCCTAAGGATACAGGGTGCGAGCCAGGGAAGTACATAGATCCTCCACTTGTTGAATCGATGTTAAGCATCTCATAACAGAATTTCTGGTACTCTACCTCCTGGTCTGAGGGTATGTCATCCCCTAAAATGTCATCGTCGTGGAGATCAAGCCTCTTCCATTCATGAGTGGGTGGGCAAATATAACTCCCAGGCTTCACTTCTTGATAAAAAGTGTAGAGAGCGTCAATGTAATCTGGTTTGTAGATACCGGGCGGGCGGGCATCGGAAAAGGTTTTCAACGCCAGTGTAACGGTCATCATCGGCCTAGAGCGCATAAGGTAATGAACAATCATGAAACCTGTGCGATTATGCCCGTGTGTGCAATGAACGAGAACATACTTATTTGAGCGGTTATGTTTCTCGAACTGATAAACCTGACTGACAAAGGTGTTTACAGAGGAATTATCTGGCACAGCATCACGGCCAGAGCAAGGGATCTTAACATGCTCGATGCCCTCCTGGCTTAACTCTCTACTAGGGTGATAGTAACGAGTTGTATTGGTGAGATCAATCACGAGACCAAGCTTCCTTGTATTATTATTAGCTAACCACTGTTTAAAAGTGTAGATGTTGTCAGGATGAAGAGCATCGCTGTAAGACTCACTGAGGGGAACCTTTGAAGGAATGATGCATCCTATGTTCTGACCAAAACGAGGACAATCTTTCCACCCCTGAGGGATGGTGATTCTAGTCTGATCACCCAAAACTGGTTGTGGATTGTTGTTGTTGTATACCCTCGCCCTTTTCCTATTGTCGTCCCAGAGTTCGGTTCCGTATTCGACACGTCTCTTACAGTCAAAAGACCTCCTCTCTGCTTGGACTTGCGTAGCAATCATTCTCTAAGGGTTTGTCTGATATCCCTAAACCAAAGCTTTGAATCGATATAGATTGAGAAAACACAGAAGTTGTCCTATTTATTATGGGTTATTGAAAGTCGGCGTTACATGGGCCACACCTTCTTTTCTAAATGGGCCTTGTGGCCACACTGATCCACCGAGACAGCCAGCAATCTGCGAGTAAATAAAACAGGATTTTCTTTGAAAAATCATCTTTCTACCGATCGAATTGACTACTTTCCTGAATCATAGCTGCGATGTACCTAAATGCTTCACCCAGGCCCGAAGAAGACGATGATCCTTTTAATAAGAGACGTCTTGAAGACCGAATAGAATCTGCAGTTGAGATCGCAAGACGGGTACCGCACATCATTGATTGATTTTCTACATTCTTCAACACGGAAATATCCATAATCAGAGACTACTTAGTTAATTACAATATGAAATCAATACTAACTGGATGATATCATATTAATCAACCAGAGACTAATTAGTTAATTACAATATGAAATCAAGACTAGTTAGTTAATACTAACTGGATGATATCATATATTAAGTTATCTTTTGGTGTGTGATCATAGGAGCGGGAAGAACGAAGGAAACGAATGAGATTTGACAGGCCAACCCGAAACTCTCAGCCTGTCTTCCGTGATCAGTCTTATCACAACAGAGATACTAGAGTCTATGACCAAACCAAGATCCCTCAAGGTGTTTTCATTATTACAGCTTCTGTTACTTCCTCAAACGACGTTAATACTAGGTTCATTGGTTTCATTAAGTATGGTTTTTTTTTTTTGTAATAAAGGTTGGCTAGATTGTCCTGGGTTTGGTCTGGAGATAGGATGCATTATTCCTTCAAAGGTTCCCCTTAGTGAATCTTACAACGAACATGTTCCTCCTGGCAAAAGATACTCTTTTAAACAGGTGGTCCGTAACCAGAGAATTAATGGACGAAAGGTATGTTTTTGTTTTTGTTTCCCTTTAACATGTATCAATCTTTTGTTTCTTTTCCCTTTGCTATGAACCTCCCTAAAGTCATGGTTTCTTTTTTTCAGCTTGGTCTAGTGATTGATCTTACTAATACTACTCGTTACTATCCTACATTAGAATTAAAGAAGGATGGCATCAAGCATGTTAAGGTGATTCATCGATTATATTTTGTTTTTATCGCTTGCATCATTTGCACCAGCATAATTAGCTGATCGCTTTATCTTATTTTTCTTGTTGTAGATTGCCTGCAGGGGTCGTGATGCTGTGCCAGATAACGTTTCTGTAAACAACTTCGTCAACGAGGTACTTGTTTCATAAGTTCTCTTCTCTTCTTCACTGACAAAATAAGCTGTTCAAGATGATGATGATGATGGTGAGGATGGTGAGGCTCCGCCTGGCACTGTTCAGGTAAGCGTGGTGTGCTTATTTGAGCTCTGAAGTTTAACAATTAACACACAGTTACAGAAATATGCATGCATGCATTTTTAAGCTTAAGATGTGCTCTTAATGATTTTAATCCGTTCTTACAATTATCTTTGGGTGCATATTATTGATGGGTGTGTGGATCTTGTCTTTCTTTTACTGTTTTACTGTTTTGTTGTTTCAGGAAATCGATCAGGAATATGTGAAGATGTCAAATGATGACATTTTAGGTGATGAAATACCCGATTGTCAAGCGGATGCTTACCGACAGTTCTGTTATAAGATGCTTTATACAGAGGAAGAAGAACTTAAGAAAATTATTGGGGTATGAATTTGAGCCTATTTCTTTTTGCCTGCATATGTCTGGTTCATTACAAGCATGCTAAACGTTTGTTGAGACTTGAGACTAATGAATAGCAGTAGTAATGTAAGCTTCAGTGATCTCTTAACCGTTAATTAACTAGATTAAATTTTTCGATGATCCAGAAAAAAGGATTTACGCAATTCCCAGGTTCGCACCCTGTATCTTTAGACAGGTTTGTTTGCTCTTTACTTTCCATATTGCGTACAAAGAAAGTGGAGATACAATGTTTCTCAATGTAGCTAAATCTCGAGTCTTGATGCTTTAACTTTTCCACACGCAGAGAGAGTTTACAATTTTTGAGGCAGCGTTACTATTATGCGACATGGAAGGCAGATGGAACACGTTATATGATGCTCTTAACTATAGATGGGTGCTACCTGATAGATAGGAGCTTTAATTTTCGGAGGGTACAGATGCGTTTTCCCCGTAAGCACTCAAGTGAAGTGAGTAATTTTCTGTCATTGCATGCTTAATTAGAGGCCTTTTAATTGTGTCAGATAACTTAGCTATATTTTTGAATATTTTTCTCTGACCTTTTTTGGTTTTTGGTGGCAGGGAATTTCTGATAAAGTGCATCATTACACTTTGCTTGATGGAGAGATGGTTATTGATAATCCAAAGGGTGATCAAGAAGGCCAGGCAAGGAGGAGGTACCTCGTATACGATCTGGCAGCACTCAACGGCGAATCAGTCGTGAAGGTTGGTACTATAATTATTACATCAACATGCTTTGGTTTTGGTTCCCGTACGTGTTATATCTATTTCAATATTATTGTCGGGTATTATAGATACTAAAGAAAAACCTCAACTGATAATTTTAAAAATGAACCACAGCGGACTTTCTGTGAAAGATGGAACATGCTCATGAAAGAAGTGATCGCACCCCGAGATGGTGAGAGGGGGATAAGTAGAAATTGTTACAGATACGACCTGGAGCCTTTTGGAGTGAGTTTCATGTTCTGTCTCATTCCATATATATATATATATATTATCCTTTTCACTTGTAAAAGTTTTTTTTGGTTAAAACTTTGTTTGTTGTTACCCTGCAGGTTCGAATGAAGGGTTTTTGGTTACTCTCTACTGTTGAGAAGCTTTTGAAGGTTACCATTCCTTCGCTTTCGCATGAATCAGATGGCCTAATATTTCAGGTAACCAAGGGATATATGTTTATATTTTTCATTTTAGGTGTCTTGTTTCCTGACATATATATATTGGGTTTTGTGGACTAATAACAGCGTCGGGACGACCCCTACGTTCCCCGAACCCATGAAGGTCTTCTGAAGTGGAAATATGCGGAAATGAACTCACTTGACTTTCTGTTCGAGATGGATGAGACTGATGGGCGAAGAATGCTCTTCTTGCACGAAAAAGGAAAGAAAAAGCTCATGGAAGGCTATTCGGTTGAGTTTAGAGATGATGACTCGAACCCGGCCACTTACTCCGGAAAGATTTTAGAGTGTAGGTGGGATTCAGAGAATCAAGTTTGGGTTTACATGCGGATCAGAATGGATAAACCTACACCAAACGATATTGAGACCGCTCGTAAGGTCGGTATATTTAATGATCTTATTCTTGTATATAAAGATCAACAGAAAATTTATAGAATAACCTAATAACTCTATAATTAGTAATAAAATTAGCTAAGAAAATAAGAAATGTAGAATAAGTATAGCACTGATAATGCTGATATGTTTTGTTTATCTGTATAAAAATAGGTGATAAAAAGTAAATATAACCGACAACATCACAGAGGAAGTGCTGCTTCAAGAAATAAGAGAGATCATTCGTCTCCCAATGTACGCAGACCGTATCGGAATTGACAGTCGAGCGGCTGTGACACGCCGAAGGTGACAAAAGTTTATTAATTTGGGTACTCTCTCATACGCTTTCATTTGTGGAGAGATGATTTGATATTTTATCTATCTAGATTTTTATTAGTAACAATAATATTCAACAGTTAACAAATAACACTAGTATTTACGAGTTATGTCGAACTTATAATACCTTTCTCGGCCTTTTGGATAATAATAATATTAGGCTTCGAGTTTGCGATGTCAAACAAATTTTATTTTCTTGGCCATGAAATAAAATTCTTAGTCCAACTAATACATTCGCATATGATATGATATTATTTTATTTCCCGTCAAGTGTTTAGGCCATACACGTGAAGATTGCTTCTCCCAGCACGTGTCCTTCAATCGCATCGAGCAATCTCTCTTTCGTCACCTGAGCCACCCATATGACATTTATCAAACCAACTCTTCATAAAGTAATTACTACATATATATCATAAACAAACTTGATAAATAAATAAAAGCCCAACGACGTTGTTTTATAGTTACCGTATGACCAAGATTTGGTTTATCATCGAGAGCCAAGAGCTTGAACTGGTAACGGTGATCGTGACTAGGCATGAGGGGACCACGCCATCCCGGAATCTTGTGGTCATTATTCCCTTCCCGGATACCAGCGGTCTGCTCCTCCTTGCCGGAAAATGCTTCCGGAATACCTTTCATCTCCGGCGGTATGTCAACAACTACCCATATCGTCCATGGGACTAGCGGTCCACTAGGATCTGGCGCATCTATGTCCTCCACCACCAAGGCTAGTGATTTCGTACCTTCTGGAACGTTGTACCTACATAACCCACGAAATCATTTTGAAATGTTGTTTTAGACTAAGATACGTCACATGGCCTACAGTCGATAATTCATGTTGACAATATAATGAAGAATGAGTTGACCAAAAAAAATGAAACCAAACTACGAAGCCTTTTATGATAACTGATTAACTGATTAAATAAATAAATTCTTTTTCTTATAACTATAGTTTTTTTTTTCCATGGTTTTACGTAAACATTAATAATCTTGCATAGAGCGTTATAATTCATCATTGAATCACCATCGTATATGGTAACAAAGTCATAAATTAAAAATATATATATATATAAACTGCGATTATATAGTTATATACCATTCAAGAGGAGGAGAGATATCCTTCTTAACACCTTGACCTCCCTTCGTATACTTTCTCGGCAGCTTCCCATCATTATCTATCGTCGGCGAAACCAGCCTGAACTCATCACTCGACATTTTTTATTTTCTTCCTTTCTTTTTGATAAACTTGATGATTTATTGGTTTTATATCTCTCTTTCTTTTATACTAATCCTTACTTACAAATATCTCATCGTGTTGTTTATATTACTGATTTAAATGGATCTCTACGTGTACAAAGTACAATGACACTTCGCCGACATGAATGTCTCGTGGCATAATTGGTATTATGGAAAGGGTCTGGAGGAGACGTGTAGGTTGTAGATTACACCGTGGTGCGTTTGCGAGACGACTTCTGGCACAACACCATATTGGGCTCTAGAGGGCCTTAACTTTTTTTTGTTTTCCACCTAATTACTATAATGATTTTTTAGATGTTCACAAATTAATGGGATGGATGTGCGTATGTATTTTTCTTTTTCAACTCCGTGATGAATCAGTTTACACCATGTCACACAATATCTAATATATAATAAAATATACATACAAAACTAATCGCGTGTGCACAGAGAACATCTTCTAATTTTACTGTGTCTGAGTCACCATGCGGCTGGAAAGGTGTACCAAAATAAATGCAGACAGTAACATGAGTCCATCACCATCACCAAAATCCAAAACTTCGCTTTCACATTTATTTACTTATGTAACTACTACTACACGTCTACACCTTTATTAATTTATTAACTTTTTCTCCTTAGCTACGTGGATTTAGTTTGGCAAGATAGGTCTATAACCATCCATTAAATTTAAAACATTTGATACTTCAAACTAATTAGTTTTGAGATCATAACACTGTTTAGGCCAAAAATAACTTAATTACACTATATATGCATGTATAACATAAGATTTTTTTCTCTCGAGTTCCTATTTCATCTGTTATTTTTCTACACATTTATCTCTAAGATTCAGTGTTTAAAGTTTACACTACACAGTAATTTAAAATCGTTAGCATTTTACACTTGTTCAAATCGTATGTTTATGCTTTCTTTTGTTTAATTATCTATTATTCGTTCTTTCGTAGGAACTAGCAACTGGGGTTAGTTACGTTAAATAGGCGATTTGAGGAAAATAATTGAAGAAAAAGAATAAGTCCGATTTTTTGTTATCTCACGTAAAACTAACGTCTCGTTCACTCAACAGCTGAGATGACAGTTTACCACTTTACCTATCTCTCAATTAAACCTGTATTGATTATTAGTTGTTTCTTTTAAATACAACTTAAGAAATCATTGTTTGAAATTTCATACTATTGCTTTGCTTTCTACAATTAATAAAAGAATGGCGAATATATATAATATGAAGAAAGAATATAATGACCAAATCCTTGAATATCTGTTACTATTTCAAGCTCATGCGTCTTTCCAGCATAGTTATTGCTATCCGGTCTTTTCAAATCATATTTCCTATTTTTCTAACTTTGTTTTATTTAAAAGGACAAATTTGCAATCCTACTTCATATATAGATATAGTTTATACTTTTTAGTGAATCAATTATAGAATTTGTATTGAACTATGAGAGAAGAACGAAGACATATCAATGGACTGGGACATCTACTGTACATAAACGTGGGTAATGTGCAATGAAGGTAGTTGTTTGAGAAGACAGTACGTAGAGTTTGAGTTGTAAGAAAATGATTAGGGTTTTGTTTTTCGTCTGCACTTCATCCCAATGTTTTCACCAAACCCCACTACTACTACGTGAAACCCGGAGCCTCACGTGCTCTTCCATATTTTTTAGATACTTCTTTTTCTTTTTCAAATGTTACAACTTACAATTAGTATACTGCAAATAGAATCTCGTGATCTCCCGATGTTTAAAAAGACAGATTTGGATCAATTTGTGTGCTAGTGTTTAGATAACTATATGGAGTTGTCTAATTAGATTTGCATCGTACTAAAGTATAATAATGCCATGCATCATTACTTTTTTTTTGTTTAGAAAATGACATCACACACATATATGTTTGACGTGTATCCCGAAAATATTAGAGAAAATTTGTTATATATACATCCATCAAAGTCAATTAATCTTCTATGTTGTGTAAATCAATGTACTCTTAAAATAAGAAGCCAACCAAAAATGCTTCTTAGATGAAGAACGGATAAGAGAGCTAGTTTGGTATCCCTTATAGAATCAACAATCGTCATGAAGAAGTAAGGAGACGAAGAAAAAGAACATTGACAATAACATCCTAACTTCCGATTCGATTGAAAGTGCCAAGACGAATGCAAGAAGAGCTAGCGACAGTAGCCGCCTAAGCGAAGAGTTGATGATGAGTTGGTGTATAACTGTATACAGATGTATAACTCGTGTATAAATTCTAATAGTTGTGTAATTCCTTACGCAATTATATACAGCAATTTCAACATTTATACTATATGCAATCAAGATCTCAAAATACCAACTTGTATTTGTTGATTCATTAACTACATGAAAATTAGACGAGACTGTTTGAATTAGCCTTGAAAAAAGCGTTGCCTAGGGACTCCGACCCGTATTCCCTTCACATTTTCAGCGAATTGGAGGGTCATGATCGACTCTTTAGCCGTAAAGGAGTGGGACGCAACGGTTGCAATGAGTAAAGTCTTCGAATCGGCCTTCAACAAGGGCTGTTGAAAAATTATCATGTTAGATAAACTATGCGCATAACATCTAAACTATACATATTGGAATTGAATATTGGAACTGAATATGAGAAAGCCATAACCTTCAGACATGTCAAAACTAATACTCTTTAAATTAGTAAATACTATAAATTAATAAATTTTGTTGGTTCCAAATCTTTTTTTACATGATTATTAATTTACGATATTATTGAAGTATTAATAAATTAATACTCCATAATATCTAAACTTTACAAATTGGAATTGAATATAAGAAAGTCATAGCCTTGTGATCTCTTGTTGTCATCTGCAGTCTCAATGGCTAATTCAGTGGAGAATATATTGGCCAGCTTTGCACAACCAACGTGACCATCATTGGTCAAAAAAGTCACCAAAGATCACCTCAGCCAGATAGAGTCTTGTGTTCCTAGACAGGAATACTAACTCCACCACTGTTGCAATACTACAATAAGCCAATGCTAAAATGGATCACGGCTTAGCCCCATACATTGGAATTCTAGATAAATCTCGAGGTATTTGCCAGAAAACATTAAATCGTCGTTTATTTTTTTCTAAATCGTTGGCAAGCTCATCTGAAAAAAATGCATCATTTGATATAATTATGATTCCACCTACCGGAGCCTCCGCTTCCTGTTTCTGTGAACGTTTCATTTATAATTTATTTATTTATTTATAATAAGTGAATAATAATTTATTTATTTATTTATTTTTCAAAAATGAATTAACTTCTTATAATGATCACCAATCACTTATATGTATTATTACTACTATATAATATCCCAGGCGTTGCGTGAGTTTGAAATTAATATAACAAAATATAATTAGATATTTTTAAGATATTTTAGTAAATTATTGAATAAATTGATTATTTAATAGTTTATATTACATAAATATTCTTTTAAATACATATTTTTCAAAACATGTACAGAAATTATAAAAATTTTTCCTTCAATTATGGTTTTATAGCTTACTTAGTTCCTTCAATAATTTTTCCACTATCCAACAAATGCAAGAAAACTTACCTATTACTTAGATTCATTATAAAAATAAATATTATTCGAGATGATTAATCGAAAATTATATACGCTTTTCCGAGATAATTGATGAAGTCATATATAAAAATCATATGAAAAATGATTTAATTATACCAGTATAAGTGAGACAAAAACCTAACTTATATATATTTACAATTCACAATAATATGGTTTTAATAAATTAATATAAATATATTATATATATATGTTAATTAACTATATACTGATAAATGATATATGATTAGAATAATATTAATAAATGAACATAAATTAAAAAGTAGTTACATAATAATGTCATGTGAATTATTTATCTTAAAATAAATAAATAAAACAAAATATAAAATATGCGACATATCTTAAGGATGACAAATATAATTGAAAATAAAATTATACATCTTAATGTTCATAACATAGGAATAATATATATATATATATATAATACTAATATTCCAAAAAAAAAAAAAAAATTTAGATGATAGAAAAGTTAAATATTTCATCATATTTTAAAACAAAAATATCACATATATATATATAATATATATATATCATACACCTGAGCAGATGTTGAACTTTTTAAATGCCTGTCTATACATCCTTTCTTTTTATATAATACACAAGAACACATCACAATCAATTCACAATCAATGGACCCGCGAGACAATTAACCAACGTTAGCACTAAATCAGTTTCTATAACTATATATATACGCATACTACGTAACAATTATAAACCACAACAATCACAAATGGACCATTCTAATCTTCGTAGCCAAAACCCTAATTCATCATCCACCACTTCCACATCCTCTTCCCCTTTCCATGGTCACAAGAGCGACACCGGATGCACAAAACGGTCAAGGTCAACGTCCATGTTATCGACGGATCCTCAGAGCGTTGCGGCCCGTGAGAGACGGCACAGAATCAGCGACCGTTTCAAAGTTCTACAAAGCATGGTTCCTGGTGGTGCGAAGATGGACACTGTCTCTATGCTTGACGAAGCCATTAGATACGTCAAGTTCCTGAAAGCTCAGATCTGGTTTCACCAAAACGTGCTTGTCTTCTTAAACGACCACGAAACCACGTCGTCTTGTACTTACTCTCCCGCCACCGGAGAATACGAACCAACACTCTTTGGTTATGATGAAGGCTGTACCCATGTAAACGAGACGTACTCACAAGGCATGCCACATACGGTTATGGACTCGGAGTATTCGCCGTGGTTTGGTCCGGTTGATTATGAGCAAGAACGTGGCTCATCTTAGTCATGTGATTACATTACAGTATTTTACCGCTTTCCTAATTGTCGCAATCTTTAGTAACTTAGTTTAAGGTTTACATGCATTTAAATTCTAAATATTTGAAGATTTCACTATAAATATGTGAATGAGACTAATTAATTATTTAACCTAGTACGTTATTGGGTGTTTTCATCAAAATTAATTGAGTTTTTTTTGTTGCCAATTTTACCGAGTAACTTGTGTCCAAGTAAACGTCTTTTACCACACGACGTGTCGACCAAATATTAGCACACACAACAACACGTCGTTTTATATATACAAATTAAATAATTAAACAACAAGAAGTTGCGATTAAATTTGGGAAATTGGGAAACAACACGTCGTTTTCATTACGCAGAGACGCCACGTACTCCAAACACACTACGACGAGGCTCCGCTGCAATTGTAAAGTCGGAGAAACAGAGAGGAGACTGTTTCTCCGGTCAACGAGAGAACTCAGGAACTGCCAATGGAAGACTCTGGTAAAAACATCAAACCTTTCCTGAATCAATTTCTCCTTTTAACATCTCTATTGTTTATTCTGATGAGTTTTACAACGATAATGGCTAAAATTGAAACAGAGAAGACGAAGCAGATAGTGGTGCTTCTGATTGGTCCGCCAGGAAGCGGCAAATCGACGTTTTGTGACACCGTGATGCGTTCCTCTCTCCGCCCTTGGTATCGCATCTGCCAGGTTTCTCTTTTTTTTTTTTTTAATGCACACAAGCTGACTGATGAAATTCCTCAACGTGACTAAATTTGCGAAAATTCCTTAGATTTCGTTTTGTTTAACTTACTTCAGGACATTATTAACAATGGCAAAGCTGGAACAAAGGCTCAGTGTTTAAAGATGGCAATAAGTTCCCTTAAGGAAGGCAAGAGCGTTTTTATAGACAGATGTAATCTTGACAGAGAGCAGCGCTCTGAGTTTGTTAAGCTTGGTGGTTCTGGCATTGAAGTCCATGCAGTGGTTCTGGAGCTTCCTGCTCAGGTTTGTATTTCTAGATCAGTCAAAAGAACCGGTCATGAAGGGAATCTACAAGGCGGTAGAGCTGCAGCTGTTGTGAATAGGATGCTTCAGAGTAAGGAACTACCCAAAGTGAATGAAGGGTTTTCTCGGGTTATGTTTTGTTACAACGATGCAGATGTTGAGAATGCTGTTAACACTTACAGCAAGCTTGGTCTAATGGATACGCTTCCTTCTGGCTGTTTTGGCGAGAAGAAATCAGACACTAAAAGCCAACCTGGTATAATGAAGTTCTTTAAAAAAGTCAATGCTCTTCCTGGTTCATCATCTTCTAATGAAGCTACTAACGCAATGCGCAAAGCTAATGAAAAGACAGAAAATTTCCGAGTTTCGCCAGCTAAGCTTGGTTCTGCTGATATTGTACATACACTGGCATTCCCATCAATTTCAACTGCGGATTTTCAGTTTGATCTTGAAAAGGCTTCTGATATCATTGTCGAGAAAGCAGAGGAATTCTTACCCAAAGTTGGGACTGCACGTCTTGTCTTGGTGGACTTGAGCCACGGGTCAAAGATTCTGTCTCTTGTCAAAGCTAAGGCTTCTCAAAAGAACATTGACTCAGCGAGTTTCTTCACATTTGTCGGGGACATTACTAAGCTTCGTTCTGAAGGTGGTCTACACTGCAATGTTATAGCTAATGCTACTAATTGGTAAGCACTAAGCATCTATTAGTTTCTTGCTCTTCAGTAAAATGCACCAACTTATTGAGTAAGATTAGGAGGATACATCTTCCATTAGTAGCTAATTTTGTGAGCTATGTTCAGGCGGCTTAAACCTGGAGGTGGGGGTGTGAATGCAGCAATATTCAAAGCTTCTGGTCCAGATCTCGAGACTGCCACAAGAGTACGAGCAAACACTCTTCTTCCTGGAAAAGCTGTGGTAGTTCCTCTTCCTTCTACTTGCCCTTTACACAATGCAGAAGGTATTACACATGTCATACATGTTCTAGGACCAAACATGAACCCAAACCGACCAGACAACCTTAACAACGACTACACCAAGGGCTGCAAAACTCTCCGGGAGGCTTACACATCCCTGTTTGAAGGTTTTCTATCAGTAGTACAAGATCAATCAAAATTTCCCAAACGAAGCAATGAAACAGCTGCGTCAGATTCTGGTGAGAATATTAAGGAACACTCTGAGAGAAACAAAAAGTACAAAGGATCACAAGATAAGGCCGTAGTTAATAATATGGAATCAGGGTCTCTGGAGGATACAAGAGACAGTGGAAAGAAGATGAGTAAAGAATGGAGCACATGGGCATTGGCTCTCCACACCATCGCCATGCACCCAGAGAGACATGAGAATATCGTGCTAGAATTTTCAGACAACATCGTTGTGATAAACGACCAGTACCCAAAGGTAAAAAAAGTCTTGATGCTGATTTATATAAATATAGTACTTATCTTTCTTCATGAGACAGATGACAAAACAAGATTTTCCATTTAGGCTCGGAAACACGTGCTAGTACTGGCGAGACAGGAGAGTCTAGATGGGCTAGAAGACGTTCGCAAGGAGAACCTTCAACTTCTGCAGGAAATGCACAATGTTGGTCTGAAATGGGTTGATAGATTCCAAAACGAGGATGCATCTCTTATCTTCCGCCTTGGATATCACTCGGTACTTAAGTCATCCTTAACGTTCTGAGCACTGATGAATTTTCTGTTTCCCTTGAGTCTAGACTTCGGAGTTGCACTTTCTGTTGCTGGTTTTAGAGTTTACTTTAAAGCTAAGAGTTCATTAGCAAAATCATTGAAATTGATATGTTTAACATACATTGATTTTTTTTTTCTTTCAGGTTCCGTCGATGCGACAACTACATTTACACGTTATAAGCCAAGACTTTGATTCAGATAGTTTAAAGAACAAGAAACACTGGAACTCGTTCACGTCCTCGTTCTTTCGTGACTCAGTTGATGTACTTGAAGAGGTCAAGAGCCAAGGTAAGGCCAATGTGGCGAGCGAAGATCTGTTGAAAGGGGAGTTACGTTGCAATCGGTGTAGAAGCGCACACCCAAATATTCCTAAACTCAGATCTCATGTCAGAAGCTGCCGTTCTCAGTTTCCTGAACATGTACTCCAAAACAGTCGCCTTGTGGCTCGACCAGAGACTTAGCTATAACGACCCGTTCTATTTTGGTTAAAAATTAGTGTATACTTTTTATGGAAATCTAACTTTAACGGGTTAAATATGTTGTGATTTTGGTTCAGATAAGATCAGCTCTGTTCTTAGGTTTTTGTTTTTTCTGGTAAATAAGTTATTGAGTTGGTTCATTTGAGGAAAAAGTATGTGTTGAAGAGCATATGAACTTCATTGAGTTGGTTCATTGAGTTGGGTCACTGATGAGTATAATAAGTTATTGAGTTGGTTCATTGAGTTGGGTCACTGATGAGTCATCAACTTATACAACTTATACAACTGATGAGTTGGTTTAGTTTATAGTATTAGAAATTAATTGAATTTTATATAACTATTTCTCGTGAGGTCTAAACGAGTTTTTTGTCGACCAGTCTCGTTCGATCGGTAAGAACTAAAAGTCGTTGTGATTTTAACTTCGGTAAAGTAGTCATTAGAACAAGGAGCATCTATTTTACAACGACAAAAAGTAATAGTTGTTTTGGCAAATCAATCACAGGGTAATAAGAAGCCCAATGGGCCGGTACAACATGTCAAATTAAACTGATTTTGATTTTGGCCATAAATGATCAAGACAAAGAGCAACCTCAAAAAAAAAATTTTGAAACAAAGAATTGATAACGGCTTTAAAATAAGAATCCAACCAAAAATGCTTCTTAGAAGAAGTGATAAGAGAGCTAGTTTGGTCGACGTAATAAATGAGAACAGTTGATCATATGTTGAGAACAGCTGATCTATCATCACCGAACATTGTCTACCAAAATGACTATAAGGTTGAAATAAATTGACATTATTGGTGTCCACAAAATCTTGTGCCATTCCTATGATGATTTCGGTAAGACCACCCGTGGCCGTAATTTAACTGCTCTGATACGTAACTAGCGAAGTGGACAATCATGATTTTGTAAATTAAGTTTCTTTTGAACACCACATAAAGTATCTTTCTGTTGTCCACTTTGAGCCCGTCGACTATTGAGGGAATGGACCTTTCACAATCCGCCCTAGCGAACATGACGAATTCTTTGTTCATTTCAATTGATTATTTAATAGTTTATATTACATAAATATTTTTTTAAATACATATTTTTCAAAAATTGTACAAAATTATAAAAAAATTTCCTTCAATTATAGTTTTATAGCTTTCTTAATTTTTTTAATAGTTTTTCCATTGTCCAACAAATGCAAGAAAACTTATCTATTATTTAGATTCATTATAAAAATAAATATTATTCGAAAACTAAAAACGCTTTTCCGAGATGATTGATGAAGTCATATATAAAAAGCATATGAAAAATGATTCAGTTATACCATTATAAGTGAGACCAAAACCTAACTAATATATATTTACAATTAACAATAATTTGGTTTTAATAAATTAATATAAAAATATTATATATATATATATGTTAATTAACTATATAATGATAAATGATATATGATTAGAATAATACTAATAAGTGAACAGAAATTAAATATATTTACATAATAATTTCATGTGAATTATTTATCTTAAAATGAATAAAAATAAAAGCAAAATATGCGACATATCTTAAGGATGACAAGTAGAATTGAAAATAAAACTATACATCTTGATGTTCATAATATAGGAATAATATATATGTAGTACTAATATCCCAAAAAAAATTAAGAACAATTTAGATGATAGAAAAGTTAAATATTTAATCATATCTTTAAACAAAAATATCACATCTATATATATATATCATATCTTATGTATATATATCATATCTTATATATATATATATCATATACACATGTTGAAATCTTATATAAAGTATATAAGAATTACAAAAATGTAATAATTAAATATTAATATCTTTTATTATTTATTCAATTTTTATTGTCATTAATCATTCATTAGAATGCTATATATACTATGGAGGTGAAAAGAATAACATAAACACAAATAAATAATTGCAATTAATTAAAATTTAGTGCCTTAAAATATGGATATGATTATAATATGAGAGTTACAAAATATTTGATAGAATATGTAAGTGAATACAATATGTAAAAAATTCATAAAAATAAATTTATTGTTAATAAAGAACTGATTTTTTGGTTTGAACATAAAAATTTGAAATTACTATAAATATAAATATATGACAGGATAGGTCGCTATGTTGGTTGTACGGAGTTATGGTTAGCATCTAGATGAGAGGATAAGAAGCTCTCCCCTGGCATTCCAGCTTGCCCTTAACACATTATTTGTTTACAAATTGTTTCTTAGTTTATAAAACCTTCAAATTTACGACACATTTGCTGTAAAAAATTTTTTGTCAAATAAATTTTACATTTTCTTCAAAAAAAAATATATATGATAGGAACTTCAAGATGGGCTAGAAGACGTTCGCAAGGAGAACCTTCAACTTCTGCAGGAAATGCACAATGTTGGTCTGAAATGGGTTGATAGATTCCAAAACGAGGATGCATCTCTTATCTTCCGCCTTGGATATCACTCGGTACTTAAGTCATCCTTAACGTTCTGAGCACTGATGAATTTTCTGTTTCCCTTGAGTCTAGACTTCGGAGTTGCACTTTCTGTTGCTGGTTTTAGAGTTTACTTTAAAGCTAAGAGTTCATTAGCAAAATCATTGAAATTGATATGTTTAACATACATTGATTTTTTTTTTCTTTCAGGTTCCGTCGATGCGACAACTACATTTACACGTTATAAGCCAAGACTTTGATTCAGATAGTTTAAAGAACAAGAAACACTGGAACTCGTTCACGTCCTCGTTCTTTCGTGACTCAGTTGATGTACTTGAAGAGGTCAAGAGCCAAGGTAAGGCCAATGTGGCGAGCGAAGATCTGTTGAAAGGGGAGTTACGTTGCAATCGGTGTAGAAGCGCACACCCAAATATTCCTAAACTCAAATCTCATGTCAGAAGCTGCCGTTCTCAGTTTCCTGAACATGTACTCCAAAACAGTCGCCTTGTGGCTCGACCAGAGACTTAGCTATAACGACCCGTTCTATTTTGGTTAAAAATTAGTGTATACTTTTTATGGAAATCTAACTTTAACGGGTTAAATATGTTGTGATTTTGGTTCAGATAAGATCAGCTCTTTTCTTAGGTTTTTGTTTTTTCTGGTAAATAAGTTATTGAGTTGGTTCATTTGAGGAAAAAGTATGTGTAACAACCTTAGGTAAAGGAGAGCATATAAGTCAAGATGTTAGTATATTAACTGAACTGAGTCTTATGATAATTTAGACTGAAACTGTTGGAATTATTTGGACTTTACGTTTTAAAAAAAGGCACAAATATTGGAGAAGCAACAGGTTCACTAATTGGAAAGATATAAAAACCAATCGGTACTTGAAAGCATAAAACTAAGAAAGAAAAACAGGAAACAATGTGATTCAATTGTATTGCTAAGAAACGAGAGATACTTGAGCCACACTCAAGATTCTCTCTATATGCCTTGCTTCTACTGAGGATTGGGAGGACGACCATTAGCAGCAGAGACGCGAGATCCCCACTCAAGCAACTCTCTGCTCGTATCATCTTTGTGAACAATCACTTCAATGAAACAAAGACAATCTTTCTTCTCCGTTGACGCTATCTTAATCGCTTCCTCTAACTCCTCCTCGTATCTCACCTAACCAAACACACAACATTCATAATGTTACTACTTTACACCCAAAATTCATATATGTTTTAACTTCCAACTGTGATCATTAGAAATTACCTTTTTGGTCCAGCATTTGCCTTCACCGTTGTGAATGGCATCAACGAGACCAGTGTAGTTCCAATTCTTGATCACGTTGTAAGGACCATCATGAATCTCCACTTCAATGGTGTAGCCACCGTTGTTAATCAGGAAGATGATCGACTTCTGTCCGTTACGAATCATAGTGGATATGTCCTGAGCCGTCACTTGGAAACTACCGTCTCCGATGAAAGACAAGACTCTCTTCTCTGGTACAGCCTGTGCGTATCCCAGCGTTGCACCAACAGACCAACCAATTGATCCATACTGCATCTGAAACTCATACCTACAAAACAGAGCAAAGCTTTTTTTCAAATCTTGAGTTTGTTCCTTTATTTTCACTTTGTTAAATGTAGAAGATTCAGTAGTTTTTTGTTGGATACGTACCCACATCCTTTAGGCAGCTTTAGTTTCTGGCAATTGAACCAAGAATCACCAGTTTCAGCAATCACAGCAGTTTAACTAGAGAGCATCTTCTGAATGTGTTGAAACATTGCGTTGACTCTCAGAGGCTCTTTTGGTTCGCATTTCGCTGGTTTACCTTCAGGGACAAAGATCCTATGGTAGTTCTCATAAGCCGTCTCGTTACGCTCCACCCACTTAGCCAACTCCCTGAAGAAATCGGCCATCCGAACACAACCAAACGTAGGACCATTACCCACAACGACACGATCAGGATGCACAATGATGGCTTTCTCTTTCTTGAGGAGAAGGGAGTAACCAACGGAGCTGTAGTCGTTGAAGATTGGACCTGCGAATATGTAAGCATCGGCAGATTCGACAATCTCATTGCAGAAAGGTGTGCTTACTGCTCCCCAGTAAGTGCCAAGGAAATGAGGATGGTTCTCTGGTACAAGGCCTTTAGCAGAAGGCATCACTGCCATGGCGTAGCCTGAAGCATCAGCTAGCTCCACAAAGGCTTCACTAGCTTTAGCCACACGTAACTTGGGACCACCAACCATAACTGGCTTGACTGCCTTGTTCAGAAACTCCAATGTTGCTTCCACCGCAGCTTCTAGACCCATCTTGTTGCTCAACCTAATAATCAATCAATACATTAGTAATTAAGCTTGAATCTTGGAAGTGATTAGAATATATTGAACAGCTATAGCTCATATTACCTTGGAGTTAGGGCAAAAGGGACAGGATCACGAGCAAACGTAGGATGAGGAGTTGCAGCTAAGTTACAGCTGATGCTAATGTACACAGGCTTGCTCTCTTTCAGAGCTGTTGATATCGCTGTATCAATCTGTTCATGAGCATCCTCCAAATGGTTCACCACAGCCTGACAAAAACATTATGATCAAAATCTTACTTGCTATATAATCTTGTGATGATAAAGATTAAATATATGATTTGATTTTTGTGTGTGTTATTACCTGATAGCAAGTAACAGTTTGGAAACACCTAAGCTCTTGGCTGAAGTCAGGTAAACCAATGGTGTGATGAAGAATACGGTTAGTGCCAAAATCGTTGGAGTTGGGACCTCCGACGATACAGATAACTGGAAGATTCTCACTGTATGCACCAGCGATGGCGTTCAAAACGCTGAGTCCACCAACGGTGAAGGTGACGACACAAGCACCGACTCCACGAGATCGAGCGTAACCATCTGCAGCGTAACCTGCGTTAAGCTCGTTGCAGCATCCGATGTTTTTGAGCTCTGGCTCGGCGATGAGGTGGTCGAGCAGAGTTAGGTTGAAATCACCGGGAACAGAGAAAATGTCAGTGACTCCGGCTTGGACAAGACGGCGGGCTAAGTGACGTCCAAGAGTTGCTTCGGAAGTTGCGGTGGTGGGAGCGCAGTCTTGGATTGTTGCGACGGCGTTGCTTGGTGGACTTCCGACGTCGCTAGTTGTTGGCTTACACGTGTCGATCGATCCTATTTTGGTATCCATTGGAAAATTAGCTTAACGAATGAATAATACTGTATATGATTATGAAACCCTTTTAGTTGTTTGTTGATGAGTAGTATAATGCAATGAGGAGGTGTATTATATAGTTGTGTGGAGTAGTAGTAGAGAGTATTACAAAGGCGGTTTCAGACGTTTCGGTATCTGACTTTCTTGTGCTAAAAGCAAAAGATTTTGATGAAAATATTATTTGCTAATTTATCTGCTGTCAATTTATACATACAGCTAATTATTATACGCGAAACACGACCAAATTAGTTTTTTTATAAAATGTTTCTTTTAGTTTTTTAATAAGAAGATGAATCATGTTTGATTAGACATATCATCAATGCATCGTTAATCCCTGATTTTCATCTGTGAACTTGTTTGCCAAGATTACTCATAAATGCATTCGGATTTCCTTCTTAAGTATGGTTTAGCTTATAGATGAATTCAACGTGCCGAAGAACAGAAAACGAATCTATTTTATAAAGAATTTACTTATTCGTATTGTTCAAGACTTTTATTACCTTAAAAAGAAATTAGTAACCATATACGAGAATTTAATAATTTACATGTGATGCACGGAAGGACATTAAAATATTCCATCCTGATTTCATCAATATTTTCTTATACTCGATTACGTTATAAATATGATAGAGCCTAATCCCTCTCACATAATTAGAATAAAACTTAAAATACAATACATATGTTATGTGTATATATGGACCATGTATATAAGACAATAGATTAGGGCGGAGTTATTACGCGCGTAAATTTTTTTAAAAATATTGACAATAATTAAATAGTAATATTAATATACAAGTTTTTAGATTTTATTTTGTAGCATTTTAATATTGAATATGGATTTCTCATATTTCATTTCAATACTCTCTCAGTTTCATTATATAAGAGTTTTAAGACTTTTTTGCTCTATTTTATAATATTTTTCTCAAATTTCTATGTATAATTTTAATTAATATAAAAATTTATGACTTTTTGAACTATAAATATATATATTCTTTTTGGTTGAAGTTTTATAAAATAGATAATATTTATTATTTATTAATTTTTATGCTTTAGCTCTTATAGGAGATAGAATATCATTTAAATATCTATACCATCATAATAAACCATATTTTAAGTTTAATTACACATTTCAACTTAATGCATAAAACTAAATATGTTACATCAAACACAATTAATACATAATATCAAATCTATCTTAGTAAAAATTGAAAATACAAATAAAAATTAACAAAATATAATTCGCACAAAAAATGAATCAACATTATTTAGGATATATTTGTTATGTTGTTATCTCATAAGTATTAATTTTACCTCATGTCATTATCAATTTTAAATGAGTGAAATTTATAAAATACAAACATATATAAAGATATAGAGAAATTCTCATCTAATAACTGAATATTCTATCCTATAAATTATGATTTATTTAGAATTATCTTATGTTTTAACATATGCATTACAAAAATACATTTGTTGAAATTATAAAATCAAACATAAAAATTACTAATATTCTTAAATGATACATACTAATATTTGAAAAATTTTAATCGAAAAGAAATTTCATCGTTAGATATTCAGTTTAGTAATCACATTTAATTATCTATTTTATCGTAAAACCATAATTCACTTTTTCATGGATTATAGTTATAAATTTAATAACAAAACTAATATGAGAAGCACATGTATATTGATTAGTATTTTAAATTTAACAATAAAAATAATCAGTAAAAAAATCAGTTAACATTCACAAAATTTTTGGAAATCCAAAAATATCCTAAATATTACTCTTCTATATGTCATAATTTCATAAGTAATACTTTTGTCAATTTTTATCAATTAACCAAAAATTCACTCCTACAAACTTATATATTTAAATTATTTATATATGAGAGAATACATATCTTTATATTTAAATTGTTATTATTTTAAGATTAGGCCAAGAAATTCAATATAATGTATGATTGATTTTGTATAAGTTTAGTTATTGTATAATTTTTAAGATTTTCTTTAGAATAACTATGTGTATCTTTATTGTAAAATTATCTGTATAATTTCTTTATGTTTTGGAATTAACAATTTTTTTTTGTTTGGACAATTCATTTTTCTTTAGAATTACAAAATTGTTGAATTTACTTTATAATAATAAAATTTATTATAATAATTTTATTATTTTAATAATCTACAACATAATAAGATCTTGACAAATGTCGTGATCTTATGAATTAGTAACCTATTTTAATAATCTACAACATAATAATATTTTGATACATGTAGCAATCTTATGAATTAATAACTTTTGAAACTATACTTTATATAATAAAATATTATTTGATAAGTAATTAACTCTTTAATTTGATTTTATTTTGTTGAATTCGGAATATTGTGCTAACGTAAGAGAATAGACTACAACTATTAGTTTATTCTTTTTGTCAAGGGGTTTTCATTGAATAGACAATAAAATGTTGAAATGAAATCATGTCTTTGTAAATTAAGCCTATTTATTAAAAATACAAAATAATACACATCGAAATTTCTTACCGTGTTTAGTGCTATGAATTACCGTCTAAGCTATTGTTTATTTCTCAAACCAACAGAGTGGCGGCCAATAAAATATTCACCAACGTTTTGTCGTAAAGCTTTGGTTTAATAGCAACAGTCGAAATAAACCGAGAAATGAATTCTCTCGTCCAATTAGAATATGTTAAAAGGTGATTACATTTGACGGTTTAACACTATCATTATCCGTGACGTAGTATACAAGAAACTGTCTGAATATACTTTCATTTGCGGCCCAAATTAAATCCTATCTTTAACAGCCCAAATCGAACCATAATACTCAGCCAGAACGGTTGGGTGATAAGAGAGAACCAACAAATCCAATCAACGGTATGAAACAGATCCTTGACCGAATTAGAAACAGCTATCAAAGTTCGACAGATACACAAGACAATCTCGTATACGCAATAAGTTACGTAGGAGACCAAAATCGATAGTATTGTTTTGTTGAATTCAGTAATCACAGATTCAAAGTAAATGACGTAAGTAACGAGACTCGTATGTTAACTGTCTCAGGGAATAATATCTTAGAAACAAGTCAAATTTAGTTATAGAAATCAGTGGCGTGATAAACTTGAAACATGTTCTGCATTTCATTGCGTAGTATTCTTCAATGTTCCAAGTTATACTGATAACGTTGACGTTGATATCACTCTGATCATATTGCTTAATATGGTGAGGGCATAAAACAATCATTCATATACTAGTGATTTTCGCAAAAGACTTAATGTCACGCCTACTTCATCGGACTCTTATTAAAAGAAATTCAAACAATTAATCAAAAATTTCAAAAAAAAAAAAAAAAAGTAAATGAACAAAAGAATGTGGCAGCAAAGAGGAAAAGATCGGTTGTATCAAGAACAAAATAACCGATCAAACAATTCCTCACTCAGGCAGCGAATAAATTGATTTAGGCAACTGGGAAAAAGAGAGAGATCGATGTTCGATTCACTCGGCAAAAAGTTGCCTTTTCACTATAATTCAACAAACCAATTCTTCAAAACTTTTCAAACCAATACAAAAAAAAAAAAACAAATAAGTTTCCCATCAGAGTAACTATGACAATATAGCATCATATGGAATCTGATTAACAGACCCATAGCTTTTTTATTTGTTATCCTCATTAGGAAAAAACTACATAAAAGAGTTTACAAAACAGAGAAAACCATGACAAAACCAAAAAAAAAACGTTTCGAAGAGAATTCACCACTAGACGAAGAAGATAGATGAAAACTCTAAAAAGAAGCCGTCTATAAAAAGGAGAGGGTTGCGAATTGCGATGACGATGATGGTATTAGATGGCGGCGGCGGCTAACAACTAGGGTTTTTGTTTGAAACACAATGCTGAGCGTTTGCATTATTAATATATAAGGGATATGGGCCTTATATGCTGCAAACATGGCCCAAGGAAAACTGACCCAAGCCCAAACTAATATGGACGTGGCGGTTCCAAAGTTTCACCTAATTTTTTTTAATGGAAAACTGGATTCACCTGACATCATCATTGTTTGTTGCCAATTTTGATATGCTATTGTTGTATGTAGTAAACTTTGTTTAACTGCTGACATCAACGGCAACAGAAAACAAAACAAATACAACTCCCAAAATTTGATTAATCGTAACACCGTTATAAATCGTGAGCTTAGTTTTATTTTTTTTGATCAAATCCAAATTGACAAACTCAAATTAAAACACAAAAAACGTGTCTCACTATAAAGGAGCGTTCTGGAGATATCTCATCTCATAAAGACCAGTGACTTGATCTGCAACAGCCCACATGATGGCTTGTCCTGGTGGAATCCTCATTAGCCTCGGCAACAACCCTCTCCACAAAGCCACTAACCCTTCCTCTGCATAAATCGTTCTAATGGCATGAACCATCCCTTTATATCTCACCCCACCTTCACCGTCTCGGGTTTGAGCCATCAACCTAGTTTTGACCACATCAAATGGTCCTGTGCAGAACGGACCAGCTGTTCCAGCTAAAAACCCTGAGATCATTGACTGCCATGGCTGCAAGACTTTACCATCGCCTTCATGTTTGTTCCACAAGAGTACATCAAACGCGTTTTTCGCTGTGAACATTACAGCTTGGTTGGTACCGTTTCGCATAACCGTCGGTGCTGCACCTGACCATAACCCCAATATGCTTTCTTCTCTCACGATGGTTCGAGCACAATGTATAGGTCCTTTGTACTTGAATAGCTCAGGACTTAATCCTTTCTGTTGCTGAAGTCTAATTTTCACCACCTGGAGAGATTTCAAGACAAAGCAAGAACAGAGAACTCAAACAGTGTTTTACTCTCAGGTAAAGGAATCATATGAGATGCAAAAACTCCTTTAAACCATTTCAGTATCAAACCTTATCCCTCTAACCACAACAAGAACAAGACAGAGACTAGAAATGCTTCTACTTACTGTTTAGTATCAGACAGATCTGAATTAAAACAATTTCAAAAGATAGACTAATGTATTGATGAACAGAGAGAGTCTGGTTTTAATCTACAATTTTCAATTGTACTAAAAATCTCTCTGGACAAAAGTAACTAACTATGATTAAACTATAATTTAACAAATTCTAAAGTGCTAATAAAATATTTAAGACATGTGATTTCGTCAGAGTTGTTTTTTGTCCTGTAAAGTTAAGCAAAAGGCAACAAAAAAAAAAAAGGAGAGCTTTTTATACCTCAAAGGGTGTAACAATGGCGAGGGCTTCAAGAACTCCGGCGCCGAATCCGGAAAGCAAACGGCCACGGTTGCTTACTTTTCCGGTCTCTGAATCTTTGAACGCGGATTGAAACATGGCGTTAGATCCCATCCGAAGAGTGTACTTGAGCGTGAGGTGAGTGGCGAACGGAGTTAAACCTTTCCAGAGAGCACGAACTCCTTCGGTGCGAACCACCGTGGAGCCACAGTGGGTGATTCCTTTGTAAGCGCCGACACGATCTAGCTGGAGACGCGTTTTGATTACGTCGATTGGTTGGAGACAACAAGCCTCGACTACTCCGCCTAGTGACCCTGACACTGCTTTCATGTACGCCGGTATCTGTTTCCTCCGCTCCGTCATTGTCGCCGCCGCCGCCATTTTAGAATCCTCCCTCCGCGGCCGAGCGAATCAAAAAAACGGAGAAGAAAGCAGAGAGAGAGAGAGAGAGAGAGAGAGAAAGTTCCTTCTACTTCTATTTATGGTTTTGATATTTTTGGTTTTAAATCAATTTTGCAAGATTTGTTTGCTTACAAAGAAAACAAAAAGGGTTTACTAAACTTTGTTGAATCCTTTAAATACATAAATGTGGAGAAGTGCGAGAGACAGAACACGACCTTTTTTTCCTAGAAGTGTCATTCCTAAAAAATATTTCTAATTACAATTTATTCTTATTCAATAATTCTATTAGAAAGAAAGAAAAAAAAAGGGTTGGTAAAAAAATACGCAATGTATCACGGCTGTTCTGACGTAACGTAACGTTTCTTCAAAAAATACTATTTCATCACAACCAGAATCAGATACTTAGTTTATAGGCGTAAATCTATTTAATCACCATAGAGATGGTAGGTGTTAGTTTATTTGAGGCCTCTTATTTAAAGGACCATATTTGATTTGATTTGATCTCTTCTTCAGCGGTCGTAAATGACCCAACTTTAAATGACCATGCTTCTTTGGTCATTGTCTTTTGTTCGAAAATTGCCAATAGCATTCTTTTCCCTTTTCATTGCCTTTTTTAACGTTTTCTTCTTCTTTGTTTTTTGCTATGCTATTACACGTCTCTTCTTCTTTGTTTTGCTATGCTATTACACGTCTCTTCTTCTTCTTTTTCCCATTCCGACTAGAAAATGCAAAAAAAAAAAAAAAAACATTAGTTAGTATTTAATAAAAACTTAGTGTGTGTGACTGTGCTAAAGGAGCTTCACGTCTGGCACTGTATGAATGCCATTCACAGTGTCTGTCACTTACATCATGGTAAGTACAGTACTTTTAGATCCCGGTACCTGATCCTCTTGGGCATTTTTAGGTTGAGTGATCAGGCAAAAATGTGTCATGGAAATTTCAATTCTAACTCGCACACTAGTCCCAAAAAAAAAGAAGCAATGTATCTACTAGCAATAATTTTATGCTACGATGCTCTGTGACAGTTGTATGATCTTCACTGTGAGTATGGTCTTCACTGACGATATATTTACTCACTGGTAGCTCGGTAACAGTTTGGACTTGGACTTTTTAACCTAAACTGCAGTTGACAATCTTGGATTGTATTTTTGTTTGCATGTGATTGCATTGCTATAACTTCTCTATAAACTAGTAGATAGTATACAACAAGATGTGATTGTCTGATTGATATGTTTTAAAGATTCATTATAAAATTTTTGGAGGATATCAGTGGGGCATGGCTTATTAGATTTTATACTGCTGATCGATTCTAGACATTTTGGCTCGCACACCTGAGACCTTCACGCTCTTACAGTCTTACATTTCACAACTTTTCAAATCGATTACGTATTTACACATAAATTCAAAGCCAGCCCAAAACATAAAGAATCAATAAATGAGCTCTACAAATAAATAGAGGCATACGACGACAGAAATTCCTTGACAGAACTTCATATATAAGGGTCAGTCACTCCGGTCAAGTTGGATTTAAAAGAAGAGAAAGAGCATCAAAAGATCACTGGTTGTTTAACCCACACGCTTATTACTTTTTAACATCCTTTATACAAAGATAAATAGACCTCTCTACTTGAGCTGAGCCATGCAATTATAAGATTCCCCAAGAGAATAATCACTGTTTCTTCATGGACTGCAAAAGTTAACGGAGCAGTTTAGATTTCAATATCACAACGCCTACTGTAGAATCTATGAAAGATTGAAAGCAACAAAAAAAAAACAACTCACATCAATGTTCTTGGCGACTTCTTCCATCTGCTGAGCAACTTTCTCCTTGCTCTCTGCGGCTGGAATAATAAAACAAACCCACTTCTTTAATAAGATTGCGCAACAGGAGGGAGAAAGCAAATACACAACACAAATTTTTATAATGCTTTAAGTTAAAGAGACAAACCCATTTTAGAGAGGTTTTCTATTCTCTTTGAAGTCCTCACAGCAAATCTCTGGAACGCATGGCTGCCAAAACAGAAACGAATTTCACAAACTGTTAATGCTAAGTTATTGTAAGTGTTAACAAAGCAAGAATTACAACCAATCTTGTGAAACAATTGGAGATCCACTAGTGTGCAAAGTAGTGTGGAAACAAAGATAAACAAAACAATAATAGCCTCAGAAATTTCTTAGATTCAAGAGTAACGTCATGTATTTGATCAGGACAAGCCTACGAAAATCATCACCGGCAGCAAACCACTAAAGAAACATATGGAGAAACCAACAAATCTATACAAAGTAGATCCTAAGTTTCCCAAAGCTCAGGAAAAAAATGCATTGCTCTTCAAATCAGGGAATAGCATAAAACAATTCCAAAACAAAAGCACCAAATCTTGTTCAAAAAAAAAAACAAATATATCAAACTTCCTACGCTGCAGCGTATGGTAAATTACGTAGCAGACCAGCTGTAAGTTGAGGCTATATTGCTTCGATATGAACGAGCCGATGAGGAACTTATTTATAAATCCACTCAGCCAGAGAAAGAAGCTTTATATATTTAAAACATCTACCCCCAAATTCGATTTTAAAACCCTAAATCGACGAGTATTAAGAATCGAAAGTACCTGTTAGCCAAACCATTAACTATGAACTCGTTCGCAACGTACGAAATACCTCTGGCAATGAAGTTTCCTCCTCCCGCCATTACCTCACTTTCCTATATCAATTAAAAAAAAAAAAAAAAAACCCTAATAACGTCAATAATTATACCCCCAAATCGAATTCAAACCTAATTTTATGATGGATAAACAAATCAAAACACAAATCAAACAAGATCGTGTAGGAAAAGAGCAGATTTTGCAGGAATCACAGCCTAACCTTATGCAAACGAAGAGGAAGGTTTCGAGCGAGACCCAACAAAGATCGGTGTCAAGTCCCTTATTTTTTACAAATCCCAGATTCGTCCGATGTTATATAGAAGGAGACAACTTCACCGTGACGGCGATTTGAGTTGTTGCGTTACTGGGCTTGATGTCTCCCATCTAACGGCCACGATGTTCTCATATAAAAGATCCAACGGTACATATTACCCCACTAGTCAACTAAACTAACCTAAAAACTCATGGTCCCGAAATTCCTACTTTACCCTTGACTCCTCCCTCAATTAATTAATAGGCCCATATATTTTTCTTACGTGCCAGGCCCATTTAGGCCTTATTTTCATCCAGGTAAAATATAAAAACGGGCCGAGTCTGTTTGATCTTATAATAAAAACGACGTCGCAATCTTATACATACAAAGTTCATCAAACAAACAAATAGAGAGAGGATTTTGATGGGTTTTTCCCGGTTTACTCCTCTTAGTCTGATTCCTATGCATTGATTTACAACAAATTAGCCAATAAGATCCGATTCCATGTATCGGGCAATCCAGGTAGACACCAATGTATACAATCAGCGTGCCGCATTGGATCAGCTCTCTCCTCAGCTGTTAGGATTTTGCCACCAGTCTCGGTGTAAACTGTTGTGTGGGCGTCGATGCGGTACTCAGAGAGCTGCGTGATGTTGATCACTGTCACGGGCGTTGCCATGTGCTTTATCACGCTTGACACCACTTTCATCATCTGCTTGTTGGACCCTGTTCCCCAAAACTTCTTATCCTTCACTGGCTTCGTCTCGTTGAAACACTTTGTGCCGTTTGGCTTTCCCCAGTCTGCACTTCTGCACGTTTTACATAACAACACTTCACGTTAATCACAAAGCAGACACATTACTTCTCCAACCAATATTTAAAACTCAAGATTTGTTTACCTAGTATGAGTGGGAGACATGGTGGTGAAGAAGACTCTGGTCTTATTAGGGTCAACGGTGGAGTCAACCCAATTAGCCCATGTCTTGAGACCTAGCCTATAAGCCACCGCTGTGTCTAGTGCCTCCGCACCACTAGCCCCATTTCCAAACGAACCCCACAGAGCGTTCATGCGGATACCACTCATCCACCAAACGTAAGTGTTGAAAACCAAAATATCTGCTCCTTCCCAAAACTTAGCTCGATCTTCCACTGAGTCCACTTTCACTATCCTTTTCTTCGGATCCAAAATCACAGGTATGTCCGTGTTTGATTCCACGATATATGGTGCCCAATAGAACTCAATTGTAGCATTGTATTCCTACGGATCAACAAAAATAAACAGAGGAAAAAAATTTTAAAATATGTTTTGCTTGCAATACAAGGTTTGAAGGTTTTGCCTTGCTTTGAATATTGATCTCTAAACGTACCTTAGCTTTAAATACAAAGTATCTTTTGCTACGGTTCATTGATTTTTCTCCTTCCGGTATTATTGATTCCACCGAACACACGAACGATTCCCATTGGCTTCGTTGCAACGAATCTCCCACAAAAAGTAGTCTTTTCCCTCTGAGTTTGTTCATTGCTAACTTCGGACTAAATCTGTTTTGGATTTAAACAAAGCTCATAAAGGTTCTGTCTCAAACCCTAAAACAAGTGAGATTATAGGTTGTGTTTAGTAAGTTGTAATATTTACCGTGGAATTGTGCAGTCGTCAGGCTGCCATTCCCACCGAAGATAATCAGTTTCTGGCTGTCCGTTTTTCATACAAGAGAATTGACGGTCGATGTAAGGACATGATCTATCGGTGTAGAGTGGTTCGATTGAGCTATTGTAAACCCATTTCCCTGATGCAACATTACACTCTTCAGGATCGAATTCGAACCTGTCGTCAAGCAATTCCAAAATCTCTGATCTCTCTTTTCGAATTTTCTCCTCTGGGAAACAAGGAAGATTAAGAGGAACATGGTGAGAATACTTGCGTCACAAGAAAGAAACACCAAAACAGGACCAAAAAAAAAAACAGTTTTCAGATTCGAGTGTCACGTATGTGCTTACTAGGTTTCGAGCTAACTTCTTTCCTCGGACACGACTTTAGCTTGAATAAATATGAAGAGGAAGAAGAAGACATCAAGCTGATTCTTTCGGTGTATAAGAGAACGAAGAACATGAAACCACAGAGAACGAGAACGATGATGGAGAGAGGAATCTTCTTGGTTCCTCCTGCTCCTCTGTAAGAAATCAAGAAGCTCATAGTGGCAAATCCGGTAATTTAATGTGGAAAACGTGTCGGGTTTGTGAAAATAGAGAGGGAAAGGTGGTACGAGGGTGTTGGGTTTATATTTTTGGGAAAATATGGATTGAGTAGGAGTGAAGCTAAAGGCATGTTTTGGATGTGTTGCTTCCATCTTTTCCCCAATTTAATAAAGATGTGGTTAGGGGGAGGTTAATCATTCGGTTTTTTTCTTTTGATTAGAATCTGTAAACGTGAAATGCACATTGTTATTGATTAGAACATTTTTTTCATATATTATAAATCTGCAAGACGTCTTCCGAGTTCCGATTAGTTGTATATATTCAATCAAGTAATTTCAATAGGTTAATGTTGAATATTGAAAAAAAACTGGTGTCATTTACTTTACTAACACACATTAGTCTCATTACTTTATAGTTTATACTAAAAGAAAAAGAAAATTAACAGTTAAACACATACGACATCTGAATCATATCAAATTTGGTTACTTGACTCGATTCTTCGATTACTCGTTTTCTTTTATACACTACTAGAACTTTGGTTACAGCTTTGAAGCTTTAAAAGATAAATAGAAACAAACATATTTGGGAAAAGCATCGAGTGACTACTTGATTAGGAATGCTAATCAACTCAATCATCATTCTTAAAAAAGTCGTTTAATGTGATGAGCAAATAGTTGAGTGATTGTTATCTTGGCCGTCGACATCAGAGAGACTAAAACGACGGGGGAAATATATTTAACGTATGGAAACGAAATAAACAGGCACCAACTAGGCAACTAAACAAATAGTTGGTGTTGCTTGTAAAACCAACAATAGTTCCTCTTTAGTTATTTTTTGGTATAGATGATGATCAACGAAAACAATTATTAAAGGCAAACATAAATCATTAAGGCTTCTACTTTCGCAATTAATCATATGCATAACGTATTATTGTTGCAAGATATTTTTTCACTATTAATAATCTAATTTGTATGATGAAGAAAAAGGGGTAAACCAAGAGAAAAGAAAAAAAACAATTAAAAAATAAAAGTGGAGATGCGGGGTATCGATCCCCGTACCTCTCGCATGCTAAGCGAGCGCTCTACCATCTGAGCTACATCCCCAATGTTGTTAGATCACCCAACATTTTGATATTTGAATACTTTAATATGGGCTGTTAATGGGCTTCCGAATATTTTTCTACATTTGATGCACTCTCTCACTCTCAGAGCTTTGAACAATACTAATTAGTAATTTCGATTTTTATTTGTAAAAAGTAAAATAATTTGTAGAGGTGCTTAAAACTTTTAAAGAAAGAAACACATATGCGTAAGGGTAGGGATTGGTCGAGAGTTGATAGGTGAAGGTGATAAGGCAAAAAAGGTCTCCTTGATGGCAATGTTTTCTTCATGCGCGTCAGATATAATTTAGATTTGTCGTCTCTGTTTCCGTTGCCTCTTTTTGTTTCCGGTGTGAACTAAGCGACCGAAGTACTTTCTACTTCATCTTTGATAATGACGCCACGCAGTTAAGATTTTCTTGTGTTTTTTTAAACAAAAATTTGAACGAAAAAAGTTGAAAAAAAAGGAAAAAGGGAAAGTAAAAAAGAATCTGTAAATATTTTATACTACCATTCTCTTCTTTTTCTTTTTTACACTTCGAATTTGAATTTGGAATTTTTGATCTTGACGATCATGCCTTATAAAATAAAATATTTAGATAATAAAGCTATCAAATCTTTTTTTTTTTTAAATATATATATTTATTGAAGACATAACAATAGCTTCATATCCTAAGAAATTAAAAGAAGTACTATATTTTGTGTTACCCGTTGTGCATGTATTATACCAATGAATGAAATTATAAAAACCAACGCTTTCTAAAGTGCCAAAGATAAACATACTATAAAACAAGTAGAAGATCTATATTATGAAACATACTAGACGTATTTAAATGTAATGATCAGACTAATCATATCATTATTAATCTCCCGTAAACTCGGCGACAAAAACAAATTAACGATTACCTTAAAGTTGGTTGCTCCAAGCCTTCGATGTTTTTATTTAATAATAAAGCAAACTAGATAGGTTTCGAAGAGCCCTTTTGCAACTTTTTAATATTCATCTTCTGAAGATTCCTTTTACTATTCGAAAGCTTGATCCCGCCTATTTATATATCTGATTAAGATTATTTAAATCTTCTAAGTATATCTTAAAACGAATTCTTTTACCGTTCAGTGCACATTGAGAATTAAGCCTAGTAGTTTATATTGTTGATCTATCATCCTTAACATTGTGGATAATCCACTGATTGTTTTAAAAAATATTGGTCTATCGTATTAAAATTGACAATTGTGACGTCTAGCAAAAGCTAAATTCTCATTTTATTTCAGAATTACTAACCACTTATTGGTTTTCCAATTTTAAACAGTTGCTTCAAAATTCAAGTTTCAACCTATAGTTAAATATGTTTGGAAAATAAAAAACCATGTATATAGTTAAAAAGCATGACCATTCTTTTTTCTTAATATAAAACTTACGTGAAGGAAAAAAAATCACGAAGTAGTTACATTACATGACCTTTATTTTGAAATAATTGATGAGGCCATTATTAATTGCTGATTTTTTTCAAAAGTACCAAAGTTCTTTTCTTCCGTTGAGTTTCAAAAACAGAATCTTCTCCTGCATATCACTTTGGATATAACTTTATTTTATGATCATGGTTACTTTCTCCCTTATTATGTTACCAATAAATACTAAATCCCCTATTTATTAATAGAGAAGCATTCTTAAAAAATGCTGATGTGTCGTCGCCAGAGAGCTCGAATCACATTTTAGCAAATAATCCTCATTAATTATACTAATTACATCTATGCCATTATAGATTCAAATCAAAATTCATTACATAAATTAAAACTATTTGTAGCCATTTAATTTGAATCTATATTACTATTTTCTAAAAAACAACAAATTATTTTTTAAAATTGATAATTATTCATATTTTATTAAAATAATGTCCACACAAATTTCTCCACCACGTTAAAATTCTTTTCTATATTCAAATATTTCACAGGTGAAATGTATATTTACACCAAATAGTCACCAATTGGAATAATAATAAAAAATTAGTTACATATTTTGTTTTATACAAACGAAACTTAGATCTCAAATAATAATTTTACTATAATAATTTTCTTTGAATCGATTTATCCGCATTATGTGCGGGTTGTTTACCTAGTAATCTATTATTTTGTGATTGTGGTAAGATACATACCAATACGTGAATCTATTCAGAACTATAAATTCGTGTTACGAAATACAGTGAAATATAACGGTGAAGTCACAAAACATATTTTATTCACTTCAAAACAACACAAACCAACTTAATAAACTAATCATAAGCGTTTATTGAACCACAATGTCACTTAAAAATAACAAAATTTCACAGTACTTTTGTTGTTTACCCAAATAGTTTTGCTTTCAAATTAAATAGTTACTAGTTACGTCTGTGGGTCCTCGCAAATAATGTGAACTTGAGTGTTCTTCTTGTCCTTTATAAATACCAAGAACGTCTTGCACATTTTCTAACACACTCTCCTACTAAAAACACTATCACCATGACCCAACGACCCAACCCTAAGACTGGCTGCCTCACGACGGTAGTCCGTCGTCTTTTATGCTCCGGTAGCCAACAAACTCACCCTTCCGACAACATCCTCGACTCTGACGAAACACTCCAACTACTAATCCCTTACGAAGAAAACGAAGAGCCAAAGAAAGAGATCAAAACCGAAACTGAAACCCAAAACGATGACGTCTCTCTCCAAGCTCCTCTTCCTCCTCTTCCTCCTCCTCCTCCTCCTGCTCCAAACGTCGTAGCCAAACTCATGGGGCTAGACCATCCCGCACCAGGATCCAAACGGTTCCGGTATTTTGATGATACCGGTTCGGCTGTCGCACGGAGCAAGTCGGTTAACTTCATGGACTACATCTTAAGAGGTCACGAGGACGAAGAAGAAGAAGAAGACGAGAAAGAAGGTAACCGCCAGTGCCGAAGAGTCAAAGCTTCCGTTTCTTTTCGCGAGATAGTCCCAACCTCGGCGAGATGGAGCTCCAATAACCAACAAAAGAAACACGACTTTTTGCTGTCGTATCTCGACAAGCTCGACGAGAAGAGGGAACTTATCGGATCATCGTCTTTTTCAAGGTCTAGAAGGTTCGAGAAGGTTGTTGTAGAAGACTCCAAGAAGCCGCCATTGCCACCTCCGGCGAAGAAGAAGGAGAACGAGAAAGTGGCTAAGAAGTTTAAAGACGAGCCTAGAAAAGTTGCGAAGAAGAAGAAGAGTGAGAACAGAAGTGACGTTAACGGAGCTAAGAAAGTTCGTTGGTTCCTTTCACCGTCCAAGAGTAAGTCGTCGGAAAAGACTGCGCTTCTAGGAGAATCAAAGAATATTCGGGCGGATGAGTTTGTCGGAAAAGAGAGCGAGTCGCCGGAGAATAAGTCTAACGCGAGTCCAGTTTCGGTTCTTGATCGAGATCTTTATGATTATCTAATCCTTGACGATGACTACTACTTCTCAGGAGGTGAGTCTACGAAATATTATTTTTATTTCTTTACTTTTATATTTTTTTTAAAGATATATCATATATATATTTGAACGTAAATTAATTATTTTAAAAATCTTCTTTGAAAGTTTGCCAAAAGAGAAACTTCTGATGTTTAGTAGGTAAAAATTTGGTCATTGGTCAACATTTTAAGTGTTTAACCCATTCAGTGCACTTTATTTGAAATACTTAATAGTATCATTCAAAATTTTGACCAATACAAGAATTTTCCATAAACGTCGGATAACTCTTATTTAAAATTTAACCTTTGAACATCTTCTTCCCTTTGAACATTTTTTCTTGGTTTTACTGTAAAAAAAAGCTGCGAAAATGAGACTTTATCAACATTTTCAAGAATTTTTATTTGTATTTTCCCAATCATATTTTAAATGTCACTTTAATTTGAAAAAAAAAAAAGGAGATTCAGAAAGTGCATCGGAGTTGTCAACAACAAAGCAAGTAGAGACAACAACAAAATCTTCATGCTCTTCATCACCAGCAACAACAAAAACAAGTACCAAGAAAGAAACCAGCAATGATTCTGAAGAGACAGAGTTTATCACAAAACTAATGAATATGCTCTCAGATCTGTCTGAAGAAGACATGAAGTCTTCCACTTGGGTTTCTGCTTCGTCGTCAACTAAACCCGTTGACTTTACTCAGGTCGAAGATCTTTGTGTCGAATTTGGTCAAGAGATTCTTGACCTTGTTATGGACCAGTTAGTTGATGAACTCTGTATGTAATTTCAATTCCAGATGTCAGTTAATTATCAGAAGTATGTCGTTTTATAATCTTATAATCCAATCGTTAACCAAAGACTCGTGCAATTTTTACCATTCATATTTTCTGAAATTACTAGGCCAATATAAGTTATTGACCACGGGTAACATTTATGATTACTACCAAAGACTATGATACCTATCCTAAACACAAATATATCGTGTGTTGAAACACACACGATAACCAAAATATATAGCACAAGGATAATCTTGGTGACTCGTATCATAAGAATAAAATTATTATTCAAATTCGATATGATGAGAAAAATTATAAATATATAAGTAGTACTGGTCCAAAAACAGTCAAATCGGTTTTCTTCTGAGATATGCAGAGCCCCGTAACTTCGAAATACGAACTGTCTTCTTTATGTCTATTTCACATGCAAATCGTGGTCTCCTTCTAACGTTACTTCTTTGACGTTTTTTTGTATTTTTCTGGATTTTTATTTTTTTTGTTTTTTGGTTCACATGTAAAATCCTTCAACATTTTCCCACTCTAATATATTTAAATTTTGAATTTATTAATTTTTTGAAAAAGAAAAAGAAAAACGCAAAAGTCATAAATGTCGAATTGTTTTCTCGTACCCATGACCTCGATCTCAGGGATTGTTCCAAGGTTGTAAACCAATAGAGCTAACGCGGCGAATGAGTCATCGCGTGTTTTCTAAAATTAACGCAGATACAGTAAAATAAATGTGAACGCGTCATAACACGGTTTCATGTTTTGTGTAATTTAACTGTTCTGCTCGCGCGATGTGTTGGTATAAGCAAGCTGTCTTGCAAGAGAAGAAAAGAATAAAAAGAACAAATTATTTCTTTATAATTTAAAATAGGTCTCTACTTATGAACAAAATAGGTTATATTAATATATATGTGTGTATATATGAATATGATGATCACAAATAACGCGGAGAAGTAATGTGTGACAAATGTGAATTGAAAATTTGGAACAAAGACTTTTTTTTTGTATAATTTTATTGTTTATCGTCTGATTAATAGTTATGAAACATTCTTAGTAACAGAATAAAGTAGCTTAAAGTACTAAACCAATTTGTTTTTCGACACCTATAACTATCAAAAATAGAATTCAAATTAGCATCTAATTATCTACACAGTGGTAGTTACTTTATGCACATATATAGGCGTCCTTATTTTTATCAAATAGAATCGTTATATTAAATGTGAGGTTGGTCAAATTGAAGTGCTTACATGCTCGCTCTCTGCTTCTAGATCAATTAAAGCTCATTTAAATCTATAAACTATGAACACAAAGACTTGGGAAAACATTATGTGAGGGCGCTTACAACAAATTTAATTTGATGAATTTCCAATTAAAAATAAGGAAACCAGCCTCCCGGATCCATCGAGCCTTTGATTATATAATTCGCAATCCTATTTTCATAACCACGATATGGTAACATGCGGACTATCAAAATCTGATATTTTATATTTTTCTTTTCGAATATAATTAATATAGTTCATATAAATAAAAGGAACATTAATTTAGATATGACCTAATTGATTTGCCTAGCAAATTAACTCATGTTTATGAGTAGCCTATTTATGAGAAATTAGAAACCTTGATTACGACCATGATCATTATGATCTCTATTAAGCTTATTAAGCAAAGCATCAATGAGAGTGTCTCTCTTCTGAGCCCTAACTTCTTCTCTCATCCGTCTCTCTTCCTCTCTCTCCATCCACCTCCTCTCCGCGGCAGCTCTCTCCTCCTCTAGTTCCGCCATTCTCTTCCGCCACTCTTTCTCTCTCTTTTCCCTCTCTCTCTCCTTCATCTCCCATGCATCTCTCCATTCCTTCTCCATCTTCACCGTCTGCCTCATAAACTCCTCCAATACTTCTTTTATTGTACTGCCAGCCGCGGTTTCAGCTTTAGTTACTCCTTTTCCTTTTTTAGCACGTTTTCTTGGATTGGCAGAAGTACTAGTAGTAATCACTTCTGTCTCTTTCTTCTGTGTCTCTACTAAAGATAATAATTCCTCGTTGATGTCTTGATTTGGCTCGTCAACTTCTTCTTCCTCTTCTTCATCATCATCAGATGAAAATTGATTATGTTTTCTCTTTGAAGAAGTGCTTGGTTCTGTGGGGTCTGACCACAGCATTCTTTGCATTCTTGCTGCAAAAATCGATTGAATTTCATTGTGGAATGGGAATTGCTGCCTAATAGCATCTGGCTCTGTCGTCTCACACGCCTGTCCCATAATTATTCAACATGTTATATATATAGTACTATACATAAATATTTATAAGTATGTAAACATGTAATAGCTATAGCATATAAATAATAATAGATAGCAATAGCCTATGCTAATTTTTATAGCTTACCAAAGTATCTTAACTGGAAATCATATATAATCTCGTACACACATGTTCATCTATCGTATAATAAGAAAACAAAAACATGTTCAACTATATCACGTTCCTTTTAGCATACAATAAAAGACGTTTTCAACAATCTTGATGCTTTGTGTTCATCAGTAACGTACGGTTATTATTAGAAATCTTATGCACTCGTTATATAACGGTTATATATTAATATTTTAGTGGCATGTTGTGAACACGAGATGTTACTTACATAACATACTAACCATGTGATAAACGAACAAAAAGAAAGATTAATTATGGTATAACGGATCAAAATGTGAACATAGGCAATATCATGATGAAAGCTCACCAGTAAACGCGTAGAATATTATTCTCTAGCTCGTTACCATTAATGGCAGGACAATATCTAAATAACCTTGGAGATTAGGTTAAGCTCATTAATTGATGTATATATAATATAGTTCACCTATACATACACCATAAACTAGGTTTCCATTTCAGTATGCATACTTTCATGTCTAACCACACAAACTAGTGATAAAATACAAAACAAATAACTATATAGTTACAAAAACAATAGAAAATGCTATTCTAATAATGATGCATATAGATACTTGTAATCATGTTCATTTAACAACATTTATATATAGGTGTGTATATATAGAGACTATAGAGAGAATCATTTAGTATAAATATAGTTGAAGGGGTAACCTTGTATCTGGTGACGAGGTTCTTCCACTTGCTCTTACATTGTTCAGGGCTACGGACAAAACCTTTGTCGGCCATCTTAGCAGCCACGACTTCCCAAAGAAGCTTATTACGTTTGGTCTCCATGAAAGTCTGATCAAGCTCTTCTCTTATACCCAAAAGCTCCTTTGTCTCCTCTATGCTCCACTGTGGGATTCTCTCACCTCCTCCTCCGCCGGGATCCATCGCCGCCATCGTGCTCTGAGATGGAGGAGGAAGCTGTTGCTGTTGAATCAAGTGATGATGATGAAGCTGATGGTGGTGGAGGTGATGTTGGAAAGGGTTACGTCTGTCCATTATTGGAATCGAATTGTCTTTGTGACGTAAAGAGAACAAGAAGAGATCAAGTTTTTTTTTTTTTGGGGTTACTTATAAATGAAGAAGAGAGAGGCTGCTTTGAGAAAAGAGGAGAAGACAGAGAGGAAGAAGAGAAAAGAGAGAATTTAATTAATTTATAAGGAAGTGTGAAAAGAAGGTGTGAAATCGTCAAGGGACGATAGAAGTGTAGTTTTTTGTTTTTTTCTCTAAATTATATATAATTAATAGAGATTTTTTAAGAAAAAATATTGAATATACTAGAAGTAATCGAATTATTTAGTTGAATAAAATACGAACACGAATGTCTCTTTTCATTTAGTGAAAAGGACATCATATATCGTGATTACATTACATTAGAAAAATAATAAGTTTAGATTTCTTTCTTCGGATATAAAAGTCGACATTTAAAGCAGCTAACTGAATAAAATCATACTACTTTTCTTCGTATTACAAAATTTTCTCGAACTATAATTTTTTTATTTTTTTTATTTTACAAATTGATTATTTCTGTTCTATCATGCTTAATTAAAAAATTGTAAAGTGGTCGAAGTTTTTTTTTTTCTTTTTTTACTAGAAGGCCGTTTTTGTATAGATGACCCTTTTTTTTTTTTTTGGCCAAGCTCAAGTGCTAAACTCAACGGCCTCATATTTATTTTATTGGTAGTTACTAATTTTGTCCCAATATAGTACTTATAATACTGCGTTAATATTTCGTCATGCTTACGAGTTATGTATGAGTGCCAATCTGATTTATAACCTTTATTTTCCTCCTCTTGCCTCAAATTAAATAATCATTGCTGGCCTTTATGCCTAGTCAATTGACCCACTAGATTTTCTTCTTTCCGTCAGTCTCGTATTTTTTCCTTCGAAATTATATGTAATTACAAAATTTCATCTTAAAAGTTATCTGATGGTTGACAGAAAAAGAATAACCCTATTGGAGATCAAATACACTTTTAAAAGTTAGATGAGCTCAATGGAACAAATTTATCAGAATTAAACAAGCAGTTACATAAGCTTTCCTGGTTGTTAAATATGTATAGAGGAGAGAGTATTTAATTTAACTAGTTGACAGACACCTAACGTTCCTATAAGAAACGACTTAATTTTAGCTACTGAAAACAAGAAGACTACGTACCGTTATAATTAATAAAGCTAACAAATTGATTGGAAATGTAAATTCCCCAAAGAGAGAAAAAAAGACGACCGTTCATGTGTTTGAATAATGATATTTGCTAAATGAATTGATGAACTATAACATGGATATTTCCGTAGTCGGCACAAGAAGAAATAATTAATAATAAGAGGGAACAGAGAAAAATGTACTGATGAGTATGTTTGGATCCAGTACTGCAATATACAACTGTCAGATTCCCAGAATATATATGGTAAGTACATACATATATATGAAGCCGCGTCATTGCAGTGACATTAGCTAAGTAATATCGTACGGTGAATTATGAAACTTGAATCTAAAGAAAGATTCGTGGGGGTGTTGTGTTAAAAGAAGTATATTATCTGTATAGAGAGAGTTGTGGGGTTTATAGCATCTGTGTGTGATGGATGTGTAAGAAGAAGTAACAAAAAAATAAGTCAGCGAAGTGGTCCAAATGCTGATGAACGGTGTTGAAAGTAAAAAACAAAACTTTTACATAACATGCAACTAGACTTGGCTCTCCCACCTGTCATCCCACGTGGATTGATTCACACGTTATTACTACCCCTAGTCTTATACTGTAGTACGTACTTCTTAATTCTGTTAGGCCAACTCCAACGGAGACGGCAAAACATTAAATTTGGTGTTAATTTACTCCAATAGAATGGCAAAACAAACATTACTACTATTTTTTTAATGTTTTGTGAATAGTGTAATATTATTTACAAAACACTAAAAAAAATATATTATTTTTATTTATATTTTTGCTTTAAAATATATTTAAATTATTATCTATTAACTAAAAATTAGATATATCATCAATATTTTTAAATCTATCTTATTACATTTAATAATATAAACTAGAAACTATAATTAATATAGTATAAAATAATAATTACGACTAAATTTCAAAATAAATATCAAATTTAATAAGATTAAAAGTTCATACTAAACTTCACACGATGATGCTTGATTTCAAAAATTTTTAACTTGACACAGACAAATTAAAAATCGTGAAGCACATATTGAACTTCGAAATGCATTAATTGAGCACTTATGGTTCAAATTTAGTAATATGTAATTTATTTCTTAATTTAAAAAAGTATTTTTTGTTATTTTAATTTATTGATTGTAATTTTCTATTAAGTACTGAATTGAAAGAAATCGTTTATATAAATGTTGATGTTTTATTAAACTATTTAAAAAATTTAGTTTAATAATATAATGATCAAAAATTTTATTTTTAGTGTGAAATTTGATGTTGTGGTTGGAGATGAAAAACTTTTTGAAACACCAAACACACTAAATTTAGTGTCAAAATTTGGTATTTTAGTGTTTTATGGTTGGAGTTCCCCTTATATGTGTCGTCGATTCATCCAATTTCAAGCTAATCTAAATTTTTCGTTCAAAATCTGTGGTCTTTACAACAGTTTTTTAAAAAGTAGAGGAGACTGGGAGTGAATGCATTACGAAATAGAAAAATTGAATAATCAAATACTCTCTCCGTTTCAAAATATAGGATGTTTAAGGTAAGGCACACATATTAAAATAGTTTATTTTTCTTTTAAAAACTATTAATATATTTAAATTAAAAAAGATTTAACCAATAATAAAGAAAACTACATAAATAACAATTACAAATTATTAAATATATATTAAAATTTGCATAAAAAGTTACAAAAACATCTTATATTTTGAAACATTTAAAAGAAATCAAAACATCTTATTGAAACGGAATAAAGTACTAGTTAATCAGGTATGCGGAGTCTTTTATTCCACGTGTAAACGTCCACCTTATTTACCGACGTGGCAATCTTATTATTTTTACTTGTAAAGATTGTTTTTTTTCTTTTTGGCTGATGTTTATCTGCTCATCATACAACAAGGCCACCTCATCGTCCCCGTTTAGTAGTATTTAATTTTTGGGTTCCTCTTTTGCTTAAAGGCTTTAAATAAAGCACATACATAATCAGCCAATTCGTGTTATTTACAATATTGTTTAGGATATCATCGCTCCGGATTACTCGGAACTCATCTACGCAAAAAAAAAAAAAAATACACCACATTTCTAAAACCTTACTAACTCACTCACTATCTGCACAAACACCATGAAAATGGTTGGTGTCTTGGTGATATTTCAGTTGATTGCATTAAATCTTAATGTTCTTTTAAAAAACATTCAAGTCTCTAAGTGTTCATTTTGAATCTCTAAATCACACTAAATCTATGAATAAGCAAGTGCATAAGTAGTCTGTTTTTTTCTTTCTTTCCTATTGTTTGACATATATAATACTAACAATTATTCTACGTCAACATCACCACGTGAGGAGTTGAAAAGATTTTAATGATGGAATTAGACGGGAGAGCAAGGTCAAGATTCATGGTGCGAAAAACGTAAACATTGAAACTTTTAATACCAAACAAAAACGGTGTTCTTAATTCAAATTTCGCTACTATGATTAATCAATTTGACTTCAATTTTTTTTTTTTTTTGACAAATTGTTAACGTCGTTGATTTAGTCTTTCAAAATCTGTTGACAATAATGTGTACACTACTAGTAAGTTTATTTGCAAAAGAGAGAAGACGGTATTAAGAAACTTTAACTACTAGTCAGTCCATTCATTACTACTAAGTAAACACCAGCATCGTTTGGTGGGTGGTATTTCACAATTACCTTAAAACTTTACCAAAATGCAACAAAAAATGAAATTCCATAAACCACATCATCTTCTGCTTCTAGACTAAACGATTCCCCAAAAAGAAAAAAACTAGCAGCTTTTAACAAAAAAAAACTGAAAACGAGATGATTCAATCTTAAGACAGACATTCAAGATGAAAACATCCGCTTGACCCCTGTTTTCTGCTCAGGCGTTAGCTTCGAAGGGAACTTGATGATGAATCTGATTCTCAAGTTTCCTTTTCTTGATGGATCTTTAGGGATCGGCATGCCTTCCCCTTTCACTATCTCTTCGTACGACGGACTGACCACATTGTTTACCGGAACCGTTAGGGTTCTTCCGTCAAGAGTAGTGACCTGCGCTGTGCAACCTGTGAGAGCTTCCACGAGAGATATCTTTTGCATTACCACCAGATCATTCCCATCTCGTTTGAAAACGGGATGGGGTTTCTCGTCTACGATGAAAACAAGATCGGATGGAATGATTCCGCGATGCTCGTTTCCTTTTTCCAGGAATGTTATCTTTGTTCCTTTCTTCCAACCGGCTTTGATCTCTATCGTCAAGATCTCCTCAACTGGAGTTGGCCTCCTGCATTGAAGCACACACTACGGGTTTAGTCAGCAGCAAAAACATAGAAAACATAAATCAGTAATGTCCTGCATTGAAGCACTCACAAACTACGAGTTTAGTCAGTCAGCAGCAAAACATAGAAAACATAAATCAGTAATGTCCTGCATTGAAAGTGGTTTGGAATTACAGAAAATGCGAATGAATCTATTCTTCCTGGATTCAATTGGTGTTTGCGAAAAGTTTATACATTCAAGAGAGCTTAAACAGACTTTCTACAAAGTGTGTAACTTGATCAATCAGAGAGTCTGTGAGTCCATGAGATTAAGAGAATCTATGTATAGTTAAAAACCATGATGAAAGTGGTTATTTAGGCCAAGGGATGCCGTGGTTAGCTGTATATATAGCTATCTGTTTCTAAACTTACATCTATCATTAATGTGTCAATAGAGAGGTCAAATAGTGAATAAAGGTCACACTCACAGAGATAAAAACTTGTAAACTAACCAAAACCTGTTAAAAAGAAGAACTTTCTAATAAGCCGACTCTATAGACTAAAGATTTGAAACCAAACTCCATACAACAATCACAGATAGAGGTTAAAGTGTCCCTAATTAGCCAAAAGCAGCAGCAGATATTTATAGATATGCAAAAAGCCACTAAATTGATGAAGGGAAGGGAAATGGAAAACAAACCCGGAAGAGTCGAGAACATCACGAGAGATCTTCATCTTCTTGGTGACTCCTTTATACAAATCCTCCAAACTACAAGGCAACTGTCTCTCGATAGGAGCAGCTTTCCTAGCAGGAATGGAAGGGTCTCCTCCTCCTCCAGCGCCGGCAGCAGCAGCAGCCCTCAAGGAAGCGAAGATATCATCACCATACCTAAACGCAGAAGGTCCTGCTCGGGAGTCGCTGCTTCCGGTACCAAAAGGCCTAGTGAAACCAAAGAAGTCAGAGAAGATATCATCGGCGCTTCTGGGATTGAAGCGGAAAGAAGAAGCTCCGGCGTCTGATTCTCCAGAGTAACCACCGGAACCGGGAGGAGGGCCTTGGTTTAAACCTTCTTCTCCGTATTGGTCATAGATTGCTCGTTTTTGAGGATCACTCAAAACCTAACAAAGAAGCATACATATAATGATCAAAAAGAGAAGTGCATGGTCGATTTCGATTAGATTAGCTTAGCTCAAAAAAAAAAAAAAAAAAAAGATTGATATTTTTCTAAAATCCTAAACAAAAAAAAAAAGGGGGAATTGAAAGAGAGGGAAGTAAATTAGTCACATCGTAAGCTTCGGAGATTTCCTTGAATTTAGCTTCGGCTTCTTTTTTGTTGTTAGGGTTCTTATCAGGATGCCACTTCATGGCCAGTTTCCGATAAGCTTTCTTAAGCTCGTCGTCGTTTGCACTGCGATCAACCTCAAGCACCTTATAGTAATCCACCCCCATCTCTCTCTCTCTCTCTCTTTCTCTCAATCTTTCTTCTTGTTCCAATCGCTTTCTCTCTCTCTCGCTCTGTCTCTCCCACTGGAATCTTTCTTCTTCTTCACTGGATTCTAGGGGCCGACTATATTTTCTCTTCCGGAATTAACATTTTAACCGAGCTGAACCGATCTATAATTTGGAAATCGGTACGATAAACCGATCGTGATTTTTAATCGGTTTAACACTCCAATTTTGTACTTTTTAAGTTTTGTCCACATATATATTATCAGCTTTAACTTTAAAAGGCCTTAATATTGGGCCTTTGAAAAAAATAATAGTAGCTGCTTGGTTAAGAAATCGCAAGACATTGGGTCTCTTCTGACCGTTGGACTACTCAAACACAAACATTCATGAAAAGAAAATTTTAAGAAAGAAAGCAAACTTTTATTGAAGTCTATTATTTCAAAGACGAATGCTATATATAATGTATGAGATAAACAATACAATCGCTGATGAGAGGAATGGCGATTTGGTTTCTCCCTTGGTGGTTGAACTTTGTCTCCATAGAGACGGTTACCGACGGTTTCGTCGACGTTGAGGGGCTTTACCTACTCTGTGATCGTGCGGCGGTTATCTCCACGAAGTGGATCTCTCTTCGTGATGCTCTGTTGGCGGTTGGAATGAAGGATTTGTTCTATAAATACCGCATTTTGGATCTGCAGTTTCTTCATCTTCGGCTTTTGCTTTCTCCACTTCTATTTCTTTTCCAGTATTTTCATTTCAAGTCTCTCTCAATGGCCGATAATCTTCGACAAAGAGTACAAGATATCAATCTGGGTGCCGATGATGCTCCGCTTGCAATCCCGGAGGGTGTGGTGGCTAATGCCGCTGCAGAGAACCGTTTTATTCTCATTGGTCGTCCTGTCATGCCACGCCGTCAGAATGTGCGTTCCATCATTGCTTCTATGCCACGAATTTGGGGCCAGACTGGGGTTGTTCATGGTCGTATGGTGGGGGGTAACCGCTTTCAGTTCATTTTCCCTACGGAAGGAGAGATGGAATTGGTTCTTCGGCGTGGACCTTGGGCTTTCAATGATCGGATGCTTATCCTCCAACGCTGGTATCCCAATGATAATCCTCCTCTTATCGATTTCATCCCTTTCTGGATTCAGATCCGTGGTATCCCGTTCCAATTCCTCAACCTCGAAGTCATCTCTTTCATTGGTCGATCGATTGGCAACCTTCTCGATGTTGATTATGATGCGGAGGCTGCTGCAAGAGTGGAGTTTGTTCGTGTCCAAGTCCATTGGGACATTACTCTCCCACTTCGCTTTCAACGTCATATCCAATTTCAACAAGGTGTTAATACTCTCCTCCGTTTCCGTTTTGAACGCCTCCGGGGTTTCTGTGAGGTATGTGGCATGTTAACACATGACACTGGTGCGTGCATACTTCAAAATGGTGGTGAAGAACATTTTGACAACAATGATGATGCTGATGATGAAGACGTTGGTCATCTTGCCGCACCTGGTATTCATGGTGTCGTGATTCGTGAGATCGTTGAGGAAGACCCGCTTCCTGAAGCTGCACAAGAGATGCCTGCACCTGATACTCCTGCTGGTCAACCGGCGGGAGAGATTGTCATTAACCATGCTGCTAGCGGTCCTACGAACCCTGTGGACTCTGACTTCATTATGGAGGCCAGAGGTAAACGTAAGAGAGATGAGTCACCTGAACCTGCTGAGAGGATGGACAGCTCCAAAGCTAAGATTTTGGAGGCTGGTGAAAGTAGCTGTTCAGGGGATGATAGCTCTCCCCTTGATCTTGACAGAGGCGCGGTGGGCCCAGTACCACCACTTCCCCCATGAGGACAGCCGCTTGGAACTGTAGAGGCTTAGGCAATGACCTCGCAGTTCGACATCTAAAGGAGATAAAGAAGACTTATTCTCCAGACATCATTTGCCTCTTTGAGACAAAACAAGGAGATGATACTGTTCGAGACATAGTTGCAGAGTTAGGATATGATCGGGTTGTAACAGTCCCTCCTGTAGGCTTCAGTGGTGGTATAGCACTTATATGGAATAGCCGTATTTCAGTTTCAGTTCTTAGTCATTCCCCAAATCTTGTAGATACGCATGTTCAAGTTAATGGAGTTGGTTTTTATTTGTCGTGTGTTTATGGGAATCCAAACCCAGCTCTAAGACATTTGGTCTAGGAACGACTACAAAGACTTGCGGTGAATCGCAATGGTCCTTGGATCTCTATTGGAGACTTTAATGAGATAAAGAATAATAGAGAAAAACGAGGAGGCCCTCTCCGGCCTGAAAGCTCCTTTTTAGATTTCCGGCGAATGATTCAAGTTTGCGATTTTCAGGATCTTAAGTACTCTGGGAATCCTTTCTCTTGGGTCGGTAAGCGGTACAGTCATGATGTTACATGTTGTCTAGATCGTACTTTAGTTAACTCCGAGTGGTTAGCTCAATATCCTGCATCCCATGTAGAGTTTTTAGAGCTTCTAGAATCAGATCATAGACCGGTTATCACTACCATCTCCAACGACTTTACACCCCGACGAGGTCAGTTCTACTTTGACTCAAGAATGGTCAATAAAGAAGGATTTAAAGATGCTGTGGATAAAGGATGGACTTCTATGAGACCCGGACAGTCAATGTGTTTGCACTCTCGCCTCAAAGAATGTCGACGTACCATATCAATTTGGAAGAAGGGAAACAGAACTAATACTCAGGAAGAGATTGGCATATTGAAGAAACGTCTGGATCAAGCTCATACGAATGGCTTACCTACACAACAAATTCGGGATCTCCGAATGAAGCTAAGCTGTGCGTATAAGGAAGAAGAAGAATATTGGCGAATAAAAAGCAGGAAAACATGGTTGGCAAGTGGAGACCGCAATACGAAATATTTCTTTGCCACTGCAAAGAATCACACTGCTCGTAATAAGCTCTACTCGATACTCGATGATGACCGGTTTGAGCACTGTGGTGATAGTCAGATTGGTAAGGTCGCAGAAGCATATTTCACAAAGCTTTTCAAAAGTGAGTTATCACCGCAGAACAATCATTACCATGTTTTCAGAGATTTCAAGCAAAGGGTTACACCTTCGATCAATCAGGATTTAACAAAACCAATTACTGAAGAGGAAATTAAGGCTGCAGTGTTTGATATTGGTGCTACAAAGGCTCCAGGCCCTGATGGTTTCACTGGAGCTTTCTATCAGAATTTTTGGAACACAACTAAGGATGCAGTTACACAAGAGGTTCGCGATTTCTTTGATCTCGGGGTCTTTGATAAGTCATTAAATCATACCAACATCTGTTTAATCCCTAAGACACCTGAAGCAAAGCATATGAGTGAGTTCCGACCTATTGCGTTATGTAATGTCAGCTACAAGATAATCTCCAAGGTTCTGGTTGGGAGATTAAAACATCATTTACACGGTATCATCTCTGAAGAACAGGCTGCCTTTATCCCTGGTAGAATCATCACCGATAATGTACTTATTGCTCATGAGCTTATCCATGCACTTAAGGTGAAAAGGCGGTGTGCTAATTCATACATGGCGATAAAAACGGACATTACGAAGGCTTATGATCGCCTTGAATGGGACTTTCTACAAGAAGCTATGTTTCGTTTTGGTTTTGATGTCAGATGGATTCAATGGGTCATGACCTGTGTCAGATCACCAACTTTTTCGGTTAATATAAACGGTAATCCTCAAGGTTTCATTCAACCAGAACGGGGTATTAGGCAAGGTGACCCGCTTTCCCCCTACTTATTCATTCTCTGTGCTGAGGTACTAAGTCATATGATGAAGAGAGCTGAGTCTCAAGGCTTGATTAAGGGTTTGAAGATTAGCAACGCTAGTCCATCTGTAAGTCACCTTCTTTTTGCGGATGACTCCTTATTTTTCTGTCAAGCAAATATTAAATCCTGCAGTGCTATCAAAGACATCCTTACACAATACGAAAAAGCCTCTGGACAACAAATTAACACGAGGAAGTCTGCATTAACGTTTGGTAAAAGGGTTCCAGAAGCGACTAAGACTCAGATACGACATCGACTACAGATTTTCAATGATGGTGGATGTGGTAAGTATTTGGGATTGCCGGAGCAGTTTGGTCGTAAAAAGAAAGAGCTATTCGAGTATATTGTGGAGAAGGTTCAGAACAGAACAAAAGGATGGAATAACAAATTTCTGTCCCAAGGTGGGAAGGAGATTTTGCTGAAGGCGATAGCACTTGCTATGCCGGTTTATACGATGAATTGTTTCAAGATTCCTAAAGGGATTTGTGAGGAAATAGAACGAGTTATAGCAAACTTCTGGTGGAATACTCAACAAAATGGTACTGCAGTGCATTGGGTGGCATGGGCTCGTTTAAAGTATATGAAGAAAGAAGGCGGGCTTGGATTTCGAGATATAGAACGGTTCAATGAAGCTTTGCTTGGCAAACAAGCTTGGAGAATACTGCAACACCCAAATAGTCTTCTTGCGCGTATTCTTAAAGGTCGATACTTCGCAGATTCTAATATCCTGGAGGCAACAAGAGGAACTCAGCCTTCTTTTGGATGGCAATCGCTATTATGTGGTCGTGATCTTCTTAAACAAGGTTTACGTTTTACTATTGGTGACGGATTATGTATTAAGACATGGACTGATCCTTGGTTACCTGTACACCCTCCTCGACCACCACGGTTAGCTCCAACTATACGTGATGATTTATCCACAGTAAACACTCTCTTTCTGCCAAATCGCAGCGGATGGAATGAAAGCTTAATCCGTGAGAAGATTCATCCAGATGATGTCAATCATGTTCTTCGGATAAAGAAGAGTCATTGGCAAAATCAGGACTATCTGGGTTGGCACTATACGGAAGATGGTCTATACACAGTTAAGTCCGGCTATTGGCTCGCTACACATCTCCCAGAACAGGAATTTCAAATAGGCCCTCCATACGGAAATCCGCAGTTAAAATCAGAGATTTGGAAAACAAAACTACCTTCAAAGTTCAAGCATTTCTTCTGGCGTATGACTTCTCGAGCTCTAGCTACAGGTGATGAACTAGTGCGAAGACATATTTCTTCGAATCTATATTGTAAGCGGTGTGATCAGGTTGAAACTACTGAGCATCTCTTTTTCACATGTCCCCATGCTATGCAAATCTGGCGTTGTTCTAATATCCCTATAAGAAGTCTGCTAAGTTCAGTTGAGCCGTTGGAAGACAAACTCAAGAAGATCCTAGAATTTCATAGACTGAGAAGCCACAATGATCGACTCTCTCTTCTCCCATTTTGGATTCTATGGAACATATGGATAGGACGTAATAAGCTTCTCTTTCAGGGGAAAAATCTCAGTTGGCAGAGTTTGTTGAAGACAGCCCGACAAGAAGCTGATGAATGGTTAGCTACCATCCCATCAAGTTCACGTGATAATTCTCCGGATCATACTTCTATCAGTAGGGATCGACGAAATAATTCTCCTTGGCAAAAGCCGCCCTTTGGATGGGTTAAATGTAATTATGATGGTAGCTTTTTTAACATCGACAGTCAATCCACAGCAGGCTGGATTGTGCGTGATGATCAAGGCCAGTTTATGGTGGCAGGTCAAGCCACAGGGTCTAGAGTTATGTCAGCTTTTGAAGCTGAGTGTCAAAGCCTCATCTTTGCTATGCAACAATTGTGGAGTAATGGGTATAAAAATGTTATCTTTGAAGGTGATTGCCAAAGGTTGGTTAAGGCAATTAATTCTTCCTCTCTGCACTTTGATGTCTACAATTGGTTGCAAGAAATCAAAGGGTGGTCGACGAGATTTGATAATGTAAGCTTCCGATGGACTTCAAGGAAATCAAACTCATTGGCGGATAAACTAGCTAAATTTCAGCAAGACAGTCCTAGTGTTCTCTTATTTTCCTCAATTCCCCCTTGTATTCTATCTGACTTCAACTCTGTATTTGTTCGCTCTTAATTAATGCAATTGAAGGGTTAAAAAAAAAAAAAACAATACAATCGCTAATGACACGATCTACATAGAAATCTCTAATTCTAATTTACAAAATTCATTTTCGTAAAATAAATATAAAAATTGTGTCTACGCTTCATCTACGCTTTCAATCAATCACTTTTCTTCTCCGACACAGAGAGAGAGAGAGAGAGAGAGAGAGAAGTAGAAGCAACCTGAATTTTCTAAGAATCTCTTCTTCTCTCTCATGTCAAGATTATCCCAATTAAGATCTCTGTCACAGAATGATTCACATTACTCTTCTTCTTCTTCTTCTTCTTCTTCTGAAGAGTCCTTTGATTTCTCACTTTTTGTCACCTCCTTCTCCGAGGTTGCTGTGTCGTCTATCTTTTCATCATCATCTCGCTGTGTCTGGCTTGACGCTCGAGAGTCTGATGTTCGAGTATGACTCGTTGGTGCTGGTCCTACTGGAGCACTCGAGTCCGACACTTGAGGGCTCTGACCCATTTCAGACTGCCCAGTCCCAACTGGACTGCTTTGTGACTGACTCATTTCAGACCGGCCCGTACCTATGGGACTGTTCTGAGACTGGCTCATTTCAGACCGTACCGTATCTATGGGACTGTTCTGAGACTGACTCATTTCAGACACCCCCGTACCTCCGGGACTGCTTTGAGACTGAACGCCTATTACCTGACTGGGTTCCTGGTGATCTGTTTTGGAGGGACTCAATGGTACAGAAACTTGCTCAGACTGGCTCGTTTGCTGTGACTCGCTTGCTTGCTGCTGCTGCTGTTCCTGACTCGTTTGTGTCTCATTCGCTTGCACATGGCTGGTTTGTGTTCCTTGAGAATCAGGGACAAGTCCAAGAACAGCCAGTGTAGACCTACCAACAAAATAGTTTCATATCAATGTGCTCAGCGGCAAATGGATTTCAAATAGCTTCTGACTCAGATTATTCAGAAATGAATTCCTGGAAGCTTGAAAGAGGAAAGGTCACCTTGGAAGTGAAGACTGAAACTCTGGCTGGCTGGCATGTGCGGTTAGTGGAGCTCTTAATGCTGGGATTTTAGTCAATGCATTTCCCAGTTGAGGTGGAGGAAGCTGAACAAAAGGAATTTCAGTGAAAAGCCAAGACAAGGATCACACAGTTTTAACAACGACTAGTATAGGTAATTTAACCATTGTGGAATAAATTTATTATAATCGCACCTGTAGTAAGACCTTGTATGACTGAGGCTGTGTTGTCTGTGCACATTTCAAAAACCCCACCCACAGTTTCGGATATTTCCATATCTGAGGCATACATATAGAGAGAACCACAGTTTTATTTTCAACACACAGTCAATCATAAGAATGGAAGTATAACATTTCAAGAACATTACTGACCTGTTTGCTAACGAGACGAGAAAGGATCTCCAAGATGAAGTCCGACTATTACAATATCATGTTAAAGAGATTATTCAGTGAAAATAAAATTGGGATTGCAAAAAGAGAAGTGATAAGTTTGTTACCAGAGCTGGAAAAGCACCGATAGCTTGTAAAACTGTACGCATGAATAACATTGGCAGTGGAATTTGCTGGACCTGCAGCCAAAAGTTTGCCAATAAGAATAAATGTCCAGAACGAGAGAGAAAAACTCGGTAAGATAGAGACTGTTATATACCAGTTGATTCAGAACGCCGGCTAAAACATGTTGAGTGAATGTCTGCCTCTGTGCAAAACAGGTATTGCATGCATCTGTGACCTGATAAGAACATTAATCAAGACATACGATTTAGGGAAGTAACCTCGGTGTTGATGGTAAAACAGAGCTGGCAGAGATTTCCTAATTGTTCATCAAAGCTTATATTCTTTGTTTGCTGTATGTTAATAAGTAAATGGTCGAGATATACCTGTTTAAGAGGTATTCCATCTCTTGCTGGGTCAATGCTATGGATAGCAATTAAAACTTCAGATGGAGAAAGCACTGGGCCAGACTGAGATGATCCCTAAGAACCAAATTCCAGAGTGAGCAGATCAAACTTTACTCGAAAGCCATACGTAAGAAATGAATCTGATACCTGAAGCACACGAGAAAGTGCAACTTGGAATTTCTCCATGGGAAGATTCACCATATGTGGAAAAATGCGTAGAACCTGATCGAGAGACAAGTTACAAGTTTAGAAATATATGACAACTATAACCCAATGCGTCAATAGAAGGGATAAAAGGTAGGAAAGAAGATTTACATCGTCTCTTGGCAGGAACGGCAAAATTGGGAAAAGAATTTCTACATCCTGTAGTCCCATCAAAAGTTCAGAACCAAAGAAAAATTAGAGAAGAATAAAGCTTACAGTTTTGCTATTAAAGAGTTATCAATGAACATTTCATTGTCTTTACCTTTATTCTTGTATCAAACAACTTTCTTATAGTAAGTATCAATTCTGAAGACGGCGTGGGCCCCTCAGTGAGGGTTTGAAGAACCTGTCATCAAAGAGGAACAATAAGGAAATAGTTGTATACACAACTATATGAAGCTTTTTAATCTGTTTACAGTATAAAAGAAAGTCAAGAACAATGATAACCTGCATTAGAAGGTTCTCACTCCCACTTGGTGGGTCTGCTATAATTTTAAGAAGCTCAGAGGATGAGCCCATAGTACGAACTAGTATTGGGATTTGAAGATGAATAGCCTACACAAAACAAAAAGTGAGAATAAATACCGGAGAAGAAAATTCACTGATATTATAGAACTTCTTTACACTGGGCTCCAGTCTTACCTGCTTAACAGGATCTAATGCATTCTTGTAAATGCTGAACACATGAACAAAAAGGGAGTGCTTCTGCATACCAAAGACACATAGAAATCAAATTTTGCCAAATTTTGCCACAAACTTAAAAAGCTAGCTTAGTCATTAGTCCAAGAATGGTAAAATTTTACAAGACCTTTGTACAGAGAGCAAAATAGAGTGACAGGCAGCGTTGAGCTTCAGTAATTGAAGTTGATGATGTTCCTTCGGAGGGCGTATCCATGCCACTAATAACGGGTTGTGGTTTATTTGGTGAACTTTTCAGATCAAGATCCTTCTAAAAGAGAGAAAAAAACTTATGGTCAAATATTTTTTTATGCAGTGTTCATTAGTACATAAAGAAAATATAAATGCATAAACAACTCGAACAATAAATTATTTTGGTACAAGCGAGCACCTTATTATAATCATCAATACGTGTTTCAGCATCTCCTCTCTCTGAAGAAATGCAACTTACGACGGAAAACAGCCTATCCTTTGCAAATTCTTCAATCTGTTGTGTAATGAATGATAAAGAATAGAGCTTGTTTGCAACCTGTAAAAATGACCCACAATTATTGAAGTGCTAACACATCAGCAGCTGAAAACATTGAATCACAGGTTTAGCAGAAACATACCAGGCGGATTGCTTTCATGCGAATCTCTTCCAAGTGATGAACAGAACTCTTTTACAAGAAAAAAAGATGAATATTTAGTGAGAGCCCCATAAAAAAAATTAAGAATATTACAGCCTTAACAATATGAAACTGTCAAAATGCTGATAAGAGAAAATGAAAAGAGAAGGTCAAAAAAAGGAAGGAGAAAGAAACACAAGCACAAAATTAAAAAATGCATTGAAATGTGAAAGAGGATAATTAAAGCTGAACCAAATAAAAGGGAATTCAAGCGGTCAGATAGAAGGAACCTGCAACGCAATCTTCAGGCAATCACTTCGGATTCCAGGTCTCATTAAAATAAGGCTCCAAACAGTACTGAGACCTTGAGTAACACGGTCTCCATTCTGTAAATCCTTTTCAACTTGTTCACCACTTCCAGGACAGCAAAATGATTCCAACAACTTCAGAACTGATTTGGGCAGATGTGGAGAATCTCCAAGCAATTTACTTAAGGATTTGTCAGACGGTGGAAAAGAATCTCTAAGCGTTTCGGCCTAAAAGGTAAAACTGTTTTCTGAGAAAATTCCCTAGCAAAAAGTTGACTAAGATGCAAACAAAATGAACGCTTACCACAGTCAGCAAGAAACTTTCATATGCAGACGCAGCAGTAGTTGACGAGAAGAAATCTTGTTCTGCTTCTGCTTCCCCGTATAGTCTGTAAAGAACCCGCACGGTCAGCTCATGTCCCTGAAAACAAAAGAAAAGGTAGTCAGATAAATAACTTTTGAATCAATTAACAAAGCCATCCAACAGAAGACTAAGAAATTCTATAGTCGAGCCAGTACAAGAGCCCATCTAGATTAGAACATATACCAGGATAGAAAGAGAATATCAGAAGAATCTAACATCACTATCTCTAGCAAAAGGATTTCACCGCCAGAATTAGGCTTTTTAATGCTATCAAAGCACAGTAAGCATGTTCACGAATACACAGGATTGACCAATCCAAATGTCCAACAATGAAGTCACGAAAACAAATTCTCACCTCATGATTCAAATAATCCGACAGAACATGCTCCTGTAGTATTTTCCAAGGGTCTAACTCTGAAGGAAACTGCAAAAAAAAAAAAGAGAGAGAGAAAAAAAGGAAAATATGACGATTAATTACTGAGAGATAGAATATACTCAAACAATCATCTTGCCAACTAGGATGTATTTAATAGGTATAAAACAGGAGGGTATAAACAGCCATCGAAATCAAACATGACAATCAGTAAGCACTAGACATATCCTCTTTCTACCACAAACCAGGCTCTTAGAGTAGAGGCAAGTGAGGCAAGAATCATGCAGAGACCGTTATGTTAAAAAATACAGATTAGAAATTGACCTCAACTCCCAAATGAGCAAGAAGAGAAAAGCGGAGTTGTGAACCACCAGACACTGATATTTGTTTATATGCTTCAACAATGCGCAAAAAAACCAGCTTCTGCAAACTGTCTTTCTCTTCATCAGAAAGGTCGACAACAGGTGCTGATATCTTAGGCAGGACAAACTGAGGCGCAGAAGCAACTGAAGTTGCAGTTGACAAAACCAAGCTGGTAGAACCTGTGGCAGCCGCCTTTGGACTAAATTCATCAGACTTATCCACAGACATTGAAGGAATTACATCGACAAGAAGTTTTCCACTCGCATTTTGATTCTTGGTTGCAGCCTCCACATTCATAGCATTCAATACAGAAGTAACACGGGATCCTGATAAATCAAGTTGAGCAGAAGAGTCCAATCCAGGTATTCCACTTTCTGTATTCCCTTTATAATGCACGTCTGGTGGAAACACAGTACTGTCCTCTTCATTTTCTGGAAACGAGGCATCAGAAGATGGTAATAAGCCAGTTGCAAGAACTGCATCTTCAGCTGAAAACATCTGCTGGTCCACATGAACAGAAAAGACTTCTTCATCTTCCTGTTATTGGTGAGATTTTAGTGTACAATACAATCTTAAAGACAAGAAGGAAAAACAAGGAGCATAAATGACGCAATAAATATAACAGAGAAATACGTAATCGAGCAAAAAGCACCCATACATTTTCCGTTTTCGGTATGCGAGGATTTATCAGGGCAGCAATTGGTGGGAATGCAGTTGACAGTGAAAGGACATCCGCTACAAATGATGGGGGATATTTGATTTGTGCATCACTATCAACTATACACATATTCATCACCAACTCATTGCTGCTATCAGCATAAGAAGAACTATTTGGTGGAATATTATGCATATTAGCCATCACAACATCAGTAAGCAGATCCGGACAAATATTTTTAATAAGAACCTCCAAAGATCCAATTGCTTTTTCACCCTGAGCAACCAAGATTCCAAACATATTAACTAGTTGCTGAACAGGTTCAGTATCACTCACTCCTCTGCTATTACTCGGTCCAGTTGAGGTAGAAGCAACCCGAGGTAGAGAGCCACCATCATTACCATTTAATCCGTCAGTAGATTCTTCTGACACAGAAGGTGTTATTCTTGCACGTTTTCCATTCAAAGCATCTCCATTTAGATCAATATTGTATTCTGATCCAGATCTTTTCCTACCAAAGTTACTTTCCGCAACATCAGAACTAGCACATAGGTTATTCGCTTCCACTGATACCTGTAATTAATAGTTCTCGAATTTTAATAATTTAATGTCTGCATCCAATATAGATAAGATAACCGGAGAGACACATGCACACACAATGATAAACATATAGATGAAATTATGAATTGAAAGAGGAACAAACTACCTTGGTATCCTCTGCACTGTCTTTGTCTTGAATGCTTCCGTTAGTCTTGTAAAAAAGATCTTTAGCTTTGCCTGCCCGACCTCCACCTTCTATCTCTTTAAGAGCACCGATCAACCGATCCTTCCACTAGAGAAAATGACAGCATACAGATCTAAATAGTTGCGAGTTTACTATGAAAATCAATGCCGTAGTTATAAGAATGTTATACCACTATTAGTTGATTAATAATGACAGGATAGCAAGTAAGACAGATTAGCATAATACACTTAATTCACTATATCCGAGTACATAAACTAACAATCTACAGCAAATTTTTGGGAAGATAAATTACAAAGCATGGGACAATGGTCGCTTGGTTGCAGTGACGATGTATACCAGCTCAGCATGACGAAAATAATCAACAATAGATAGAAAATAACAGTGAACTAAATCCTTGGAGTTAAATTAAAACAAAATAATACCGGTGCAGCAGCGGGATGTGTACATTTCAAGTAGGAGAGAAATACAGTCTTCAAGGCAAGATTTGCTGCTGCAGCATGCACTCCTTTGAGAAAGCTTAGGGGATCCAAGCTAAGTAGAACAGGTAGAATACGTCCACAATATGCAGGACGTTTCTTTGCAACTGATGAAAGACTGTATAAGAAACAGAATTAAAATGAAGAGGGAATCATGAACCATAAGACAAGTTTACATGACATCCTGGATCCCCATCTACACAATTCATGATGGAAGATACC
>NC_025704.1:327857-339866 GCF_000633955.1 Camelina sativa | reverse complement strand
ATGACAGCATACAGATCTAAATAGTTGCGAGTTTACTATGAAAATCAATGCCGTAGTTATAAGAATGTTATACCACTATTAGTTGATTAATAATGACAGGATAGCAAGTAAGACAGATTAGCATAATACACTTAATTCACTATATCCGAGTACATAAACTAACAATCTACAGCAAATTTTTGGGAAGATAAATTACAAAGCATGGGACAATGGTCGCTTGGTTGCAGTGACGATGTATACCAGCTCAGCATGACGAAAATAATCAACAATAGATAGAAAATAACAGTGAACTAAATCCTTGGAGTTAAATTAAAACAAAATAATACCGGTGCAGCAGCGGGATGTGTACATTTCAAGTAGGAGAGAAATACAGTCTTCAAGGCAAGATTTGCTGCTGCAGCATGCACTCCTTTGAGAAAGCTTAGGGGATCCAAGCTAAGTAGAACAGGTAGAATACGTCCACAATATGCAGGACGTTTCTTTGCAACTGATGAAAGACTGTATAAGAAACAGAATTAAAATGAAGAGGGAATCATGAACCATAAGACAAGTTTACATGACATCCTGGATCCCCATCTACACAATTCATGATGGAAGATACCGACAGATTACCAAAGACAGTCTCCCCATAAATACTGGTTACTGTGTGTGAGGACCAAAGCATGTTTTTACATTAACCCCGTTCTAATCACATGGACATCATCCTAGGTTGGATGCTCTTCAGTCAAAAGTCAAATCTAAGGTTTTAAATTCATGTTCAGATTAAAGATTTTCTACACATAATGGGCCAAAAAGAAAGTAACAGAAAGAAACATAGAAAGTTGAGTTTTCATGAAGTCATAGATAATTTTGCAGGTACAAACAGGTTGAAAAATACCAAACTAATTTGCGTATATTGATGCACTTAAAAACAACTCACCTATTAATGAGAACAATAATCGTCGAGCTATTTAGAGATTTAGCTGCAGGGTGCCTAAGCTGATCAAGCAGTAAACCCAATTTCTGGCTGGCCTCAATCGACAAGTCTCCGATATTCAAAACAGGATGCCCCCCACGAAGGATAGTTATATTAAAATCTGCTTCACTTCCTTCAGGACAGGTAACTAGATTGTATAAGCAACTAGTGTCTAATAAGCTACGAACCAAACAACAAATTTATAGTTTCAAGTAACTGAGCGGATAAATTCAAAAAAGTTTACCTTCATGAGGTGTATACAAAAGAATAAGCGCTTCCACAAATTTCATGGCGCATAATTTAACACCACTGTTTCCTTGCTAATATACAAGTCACAAGAAAAGAAAAATAATACAATCAGATAAGAAAGGCAACCCATGGAGGAATAAGAGAAAGCATTAATTCCCACCTTGAAAGCCACTGAGCATATTTCATCCTTAACCTTAATCATCCATGTCCACGAAGATTCAAGAAAATCATTCAATTCACTAGAATGCAAACCCTGGAAGCCAAATAGCAATAAGACGGGATTTAACATACCAAATGCAGAACGAAGAGGTCACATATACTAGAACCTAGAAAAACAAGAAAACAACCTGAACTGCCACTCTTTCGAGGGTGGAACGGAATAAATCAGCTCCACAAGCAATGACCTGCCTCGCCACAGCTGGTGTCTCGTCTTCGAGAGACTTAATTAAAAGGGGAACTATTTCGGGTAATAATTCAACATATTTCAATCCAATTTCACCAAGTATCCTGCATTTGAAAATAGCATCAGCGGTTCAGAGAGTTAATGTAAATTCCCTAGTTCAAGAGAGGGACACGTCCTAGATTATACTAGTCGCAAAGGAATCTTTCAGCAAGCTAACGAGAATAAGACAGACTCTAAACCTCGAAAGGATTAACAACAACAAGTAAATATACGAAGGCAAGAAACTATGCGTCGTCATTAGGGTGGCCGTGTAATTGATTATAAACAGAGACGGTACTTACAAAAAACTAGAGAATCAACACAAAGATCAAGAAGAATCAACAATTTCATATACAAAAAAAAATCTGGAAATTCATTTATGTTTTTTTTGTATTTTACAAACAAATTCGAAATATTTGAGAAACTCCAGAAATGAAATCACCAGAACAAGAATAATAAAACTAATAAGGGGAAAAGGGTTACAGATTACAATAACGGAGCTTACTCGGCGACAAACTTGCGAACAGCACCGAATTGATCGGAGAGAAGATCGAAAAGGTGAGGAAGCAACTCGATGGGAAAAACGGATTCGTCCTTTTGCAAATCCCGGCGCAAATTGCGTAAGCGTTGCAGCTTCGGAGGCAATTCCGTGGCTGATTTGGCGGAACTCGCGAGACCTTCAAGCCTTTCTCTTGAATACGACGAAGCCATGATTCCAACCATCACCGGTTTCAACACAATCGATATTAATTATACACTAGTTCCCAGAGCTTCAACCAATACGCATGTCTCTTCTTCTTCTTCTTCTTCTATAGGGTTTTTCCGAATGGGGAGATTCGTTTTATTTCTGCTATGAACAAATTGAACTGATTTCCATTTTCGAGGTCTTTCCTAAAAGAGACTGGTAAATACTTCACACGGCGTCGTTTGGATAAATAAAGAAATTATACTATGGTCCCTCATAATTGATATTGTATTAGATAAGTCCCGTTAGTTAATGGATTGATTAAATAAGCCATTTGGGAATAAGAATGGGCCGATATGGGCCTATTTGGGAATAATGAAATTTTTATCGGAGTCTTCTCTTTCCGGACAAAATGCGAGTGGCGTGCATAAAATTGCAACAAGGACTTCTCACAAGTTGAAAAGCACTTTTGGAGATTAGGACCCGGTTTGTTCAGTTTCGAAACCAAAGCCAAAAAAGAGCCTAGTGGCTAAGTGAAGGGATATACTCGAATATAGATAAATCATGGTGTTTTGTAAAAGTAAAACTTTCAAGAACTCAGTCTTGAAGTCAAGAGCTCCATGGATTCCGTATGCTAATTACCGTGAGATCTGAAATTCCATAGTTAGAAGAGACCAATGGACACTCAACGCTAGAAGAAGATTCACATGGACTGTCTACCTCTCTTTTACCAACCACATTAACATAACATTCCTCAAACACCAATTTAGAATGCAACGAACCCATGAATCATTATAATGCACAAATCATGAAATCGATGATTCTTACTCTCTAACAACGAAGACAACCTAAATCAGATTACTTCCTCTGATGATAGGCTTTATAGCTATGTCTCACACCACATATTGATATAAGAACTAAATGCTATGTGAATGACAGCAGTTCTTGGAGCTCGAATACAATACTGAAACAGTTGCAGAGCTCAGTACAATGACATTGTAATCTCATTACCAAATCAATTAAGTTCCATCCTTTTTTACCAACCTGATACTAATAAGCTGTCTGAAATCTAATACTACCATCCACACCTAATTAAAACAACAAGCTCAAAATATGGATGGAAGAATACAATCATTTTCAAAAATGAACTGATCAAGAGAGTGAGTAGTACATTATTATAACTGACAAACTTGTTCTTGCAAATGGATTACAATAACAAAACACTACCAAAGAAATAAGGGAACACACAAAGGATACAAACTACCAACAACAAATATCATCATCTTCTTCTTTTCAAAGAGATTACTGCAAAATGGTCTCAAACCATTTCGTCTGAAATTTTACCTTTTTTTTGTTTTTGTTTCATTCTCTCTAATCACTCGGAGCGATTAGCGAACCTCTCAACCTTCTCATCATTGAGATTGATGCCAACCATAGCTTCTCCAAGACCACAGCTGACCTCCACAAGCATCTCAGGGTCACTGTAATGAGTCACAGCCTGAACAATGGCACGTGCACGACGCGCTGGGTCACCACTCTTGAAGATACCAGAACCAACAAAGACACCATCACATCCAAGCTGCATCATGAGAGCAGCATCAGCCGGAGTAGCGACACCACCGGCGGCAAACTGAACAACGGGAAGACGACCAAGCTGTTTGGTCTGCATCACGAGATCGTAAGGAGCAGCTAATTTCTTAGCGAAGGTGAAAACCTCATCATCATCCATGTTCCTCAAAACCCTAATATCACCCATAACAGACCTAACATGCCTCACAGCTTCAATAATGTTACCAGTACCAGCCTCACCTTTGGTCCTAATCATAGCCGCACCTTCACGGATCCTCCTCAAAGCCTCGCCGAGATTCCTACAACCGCAAACGAAAGGGATCCGGAAATTATGTTTGTTGATGTGATGGTCTTCGTCGGCGAGAGTCAAAACCTCGCTCTCATCGATGTAATCGATTCCAATAGCTTCAAGGATCTGAGCTTCAACGAAATGACCAATCCTAGCTTTAGCCATGACCGGAATCGTAACGGCTTGTTTGATATCTTTAATCATCTGAGGATCGCTCATCCGAGCAACGCCTCCTTGAGCACGGATGTCGGCGGGAACACGCTCCAAAGCCATGACGGCGCAAGCACCAGCTTCCTCTGCGATACGAGCTTGCTCGGCGTTGACGACATCCATGATAACACCACCACGGAGCATCTGAGCAAGACCGACCTTGACGGAGAAAGGGGATTTCTTAGCCTCCGTTATAGCACCGTTACCGTACACCGCAACAACGCCGGTTCCTTCCATTATCGGAGGAGATTGAATTGAATTTATTTTTTTTGTGTGGAGAAGAAAATGGAAGAAGAAAGATTTGTGATTTGGTGGTGAGGCGATTTATGGTCCTCGTCTATCTTATTAGATCGGCTTTATAGTGAGAGTTTGTGGCGGTGTGTCCCTTAATTAAAAAATAAAAATAGATGTTTTTTTTTTCTTCTTTTATTTTTTAATTTATAATAATAAATATTGAATTTTTCATTGGGAACTGTGTAGATTAAGTTATACACACGATTTCGGACGGTGTAGATTAAAAACACACGATTTCGATTATCGGGTTAACCACACATGTTTAGTGGACTGCATTTTAAGCTTTTAGCTAGCGTGTATTTAATATAATATTTTAAGTGATTTGAGTTTTTGTGAGATTTTAAATGATTTTGATGATTTTAAAGAAGTTGATATGATTTATTGTAAAATTCTTTCAAATCTCACCTAAAACCATGAGATTTGGATTTTTATATTTTAAATAAGAGGGATTATTGGTTCTAATGGATTTGGAATTCAAACAAAAATCATATGTTATTCAATCATTGATTTTTAAAATACTTATCAAAATTATGTGTTATTGGTTCTATGATTTACATATATTTATTAAAATCCCTAGTTATTATTTAAGAGGAGTATTGAAACAATGATTTTGGAGGATTTGATGAGATTTAGGAAATTTGGAATTTTGATAGATTTTAGGGAAGTTGATATGATTTATGCTAAAATTTTTTCAAATCCCACATAAAACCATGAGATTTGGATTTCTGTATTTTTAACTAGACAAATCCTCTCAAATCTTCTAGAATCCTTAAAACTTATTAAAATTCAAATCCACAAACTGTTTTGAATAACAGTAGATTTTAAAGTAGATTTTTAAATCATCGGTTCAATAACAGTGGATTTCAGGAAACTTTTTAAAATTCATGATTGAATAACATAGGATTTGTAACTTTTAAACATCACTTAAAATGTCAAGTTGAATACACTTAGTTGACTGGTTCTCCCGCTACCTCCCGCAAACACTGCGTTTGCGGCTGGTAGCGGTTGCTAGCGATTGGAACCAATCATACAAAACGCTCCCAATCGCTCCTAATCGCTCCCAATCGCTCCAAACCACTGAATTCCAAAAGCTGCTTCCCGCAAGCGTTTGCGTTTGCGGGCGATTGCGGTTTGAATTTTTTTTTTTTTTGTAAAAAACTTAAAAGAAATCAATGATAATGAATTTTTTTTTTGTTATATCTTCTATCTAACCAGTTTACTCATTAAAGATGGAAGAAAATGAAGTACGGATATGATTGCACAGATTATAAAATAAACAATTAGAAGAAAATAATATTCCAATTAACAATAATCCAGAAAACTTGATGTAAATTTAATGGCACATCGCACATAAGTTCAAAAAAATCTAAATAAATATAATATTTTCTCATATTTCATCAGAAATTTAAGAAAATAAGATTATTTGTGAAAAGTATTAAAACAAATCACCAGTGACTCTTCTCAACTTTCACTTGACCATTCCTACCTATGCAACTACTGACCCACGATCTAAGAGAAAAGAGAAAAGATCTACGATCTAAAGCATATGTATTTTGCTTTTAGATTTCAAAATCCACATTATGTTTTAAATGTATTTGAATGGATTTGAAAGTGTAAAATAGAAGGTTTCAAATTAAAAGATAAAACATGTTATTTCTAAATCCATGTATTTTGATTTTTAAAATTTACAATTCTATATGCATTTAAAAATCACATATCCAATAACAGCCCCTAAATAAATCTTCTCAAATCCTCCAGAATATCAAAAACTCATTAAAATCCAAATCTATAAATTGTTTTAAATAACAATAGATTTTAAAGTAAATTTTTAAATCATCAGTTCAATAATAGTGAATTTTAAAATAGATTTTTAAATCATCGGTTCAATAACAGTAGATTTTAATAGACTTTTTAAAATTCATAATTGAATAACATAGTATTTGTAAATTTAACATAAATCACTTGAAATGTCAAGTTGAATACAAATTGAGAGTCTTCTCAAACTTGATTTTTTTTTTATCAAAGTGTTACGTAAAATGCATGGTTAAAATCAGCGAAAATGCTGACCAATAGTAACAAAGTTTTATAAAAGTACAAGTAACAACCAAATAGAAACAAAGTAACAACCAAAAAGTAACAAAGTTTTTAAACGTTTTCCACAATGAATTTGTATGTAAAATTTTGGAAACAAAAAATATCTTCTGACACCAAGAAATGTAACTGGACCTCGTAGAATCCACGACTGTCGCTCTAGTCCGCATTAATTGTTTCCATAAAAGACAAAGATAAAAAGGAAAAAAAAGGTTTTGCAGAAACGAATTGCACGCTTTTAAAAATCATTGATTATGGAAAGCATCTTTTTTTTCTTCTTAAAAACATATTTTGATTTTTCTTTATCATAATCTATCCATAGCCAATCGTTTTGTAATGCGATTGCGATACACTTGATAGTTGATACTCGAAAAAGAAAGAAATTAAAATCCTTTTAGCAAGCAGTTTGTGATGATAAAAGTAAATAGGCGGCTGTGGTTGAAAAGGAAGGCCCGCCTCTCGTTTGCAATCAGTAGATTTTTCCACTCAAATCAGTCGACCCCGGCGGCCCAAAACCCTTCCAACTTGGTCGTCTTCTTGACTACTTTGACTGTTAGTGTAACATTCACGTATAAAAGTCCAAAATTTATTCAAGTAACTTAGCTGCTATTCATAGAATTAGTGATGATAAGTGGATGATCGATTATTTAGTCAAATAGGAAGTTCGATTCTCAAATAATTGTAGCTTTGTAATTAAGGATAACAATCTTTCATGGAGGTTTAAGACATGCTGCTACTAAAACCGGTTTGTTATAAACATCCTATAGTTTTATAAACACTAACAAAATGCTATATGTGCAATTCGTGTCTATAATTCGAAATCTTTGTGTGGAAACAAACCATATGGTAGATAACGAATGACCATAACGAAACAACCATATTTATTTTCCGTATAAAGAAATCGTTACAGCACTTTGGAAAAATAATAATAATAAACGAATTTGAGTAATATATATACAACACGAAAAAATCAAATTGGTCTTAAGAGCAGCAAGCAACGCACACAACCAAACCATTCTCATTACATATCAAACACTGAATCCTTGATCCATCACCGTTAATAATCCGGCGACTACCTCTGCATCCACCACACATCAAAAACCTAAACCCATCGCATCGACGGCAACGTTCATCTCCAGCCATTGGAACTCCCTCAAACAGAACCTTAAACTTACCTTGCTCGTGCAGACCCAATACTCTCTGAGCTCCTCCGATGCATCTTCCTTTAACGAACAGAACCGGAGGCAGAACCTCTGTTTCCTCCGCCGCTGAGACTCTTCGGAGCTCTTCCCTATACTCTCTATGCATCGACACATCTCTCTCGTAGTACTTAACCTTAAAACTATCAAGCAGAAATCGGATCATGTTGCAGTCGTCGAACGTTTTTCTGATTCCCCGGAGACTCGTCGTGTAGAAAACAACTGATTCCTCTCCTCCCGGAGGACACCGTTCCTCGAATTCCAACAAAGGATCGATAACGGCATCGCCGTCTTCTTCGACGCCGATCACCGGAGGAAGGGTATTTTCGTCTTTTTCGATTTCCTCTTCATCGGGAAAGAGGATATGGTTGTCTTCATCATCGACTCTGGAGAAATCGTCTATCTTCTTAAAGCACACTGATGCTAATTCAAACGCTTCTAACAGCTTCGGATCGAAAAGTGTGCTCGAATTCAAATCAGGTCTTCTAAATCCAGATCCAATAGCTTTATCAGATCCGTTAGAAACTTCCGATTTGCTCTCTTTCCCATCACACGGAACTCTCGGAATCTGGTTTACCGGAGGCCGTACGTTTTCCTTGTCGCCGACGACACTTCTCAAAGCTTCTTCTCTCTCGTTTTCCACAAGTTCCTCCTTTACGTTTGCGATTTGATCTCCAGGCTTCTGCTGAGGGGTTCTCCAGATAGAACCGGCGGCTGTTATCTGAGGAATGGGGTTAGATATTTTCGGAAGAAACTCAGAGATCCCATCTTCTGCAGCAGAAAGCACCTGAAGAATCCGATCCTGATTCAGATACTCGCCGGCTTTAAACGATTTCAGTTTCTTTGCAAACTTCATTCTCGATGACTTCATCTCCCTCCAGTGTTTTTTTTTTACTTCACCGGAGATCTGTACCAGTCAGATAACAAAATTCGAGAAAAGTTAGTTGGGGATAAAGAGGATAAATTAGGGTAAAAGAACAAAAAGGCAATGAGGATGATGATGATGATGATTCAATTTCAGCCCCAACGGCTAGTTACAAGATGGAAGCTTCTCTTTTTCTTTTCGGGGGAAAACAAATGAAATGAGAGTGTATGACCACTAAGCATGTGCCACGTCTGTAAACGATTTAACAACACATCGATTAACGCAACGGTACATAAAAACTCCGCATCTTCCAAATCTCATCATAAACCGAACCACATTAGAATTACACATTGAACCGGAACCGGAACCGCTAATCAATTTTATATGTATGCCAAAACCAAGCGACGACGTATTGCCAAAATCAGATTTGGCCAAACGGTTTGTCAAATTAAAAAAAAGGGAACCAAAAAACGTTTACAAACCCCATCAAGAGCATTAAAGTCACTGAGTTTTCTCTTAAGTACATAGACACACAGCTTCAAATTGTACGTTCTGCTCCATCCTAATTTCTTTCTCCTATGGTTTTTATAGTTTTCTACAGAAGTCAGACAACCACACCACCAACTTCTTCTTCCAAAAACTTTTAATCGCCTGTTCAGCTGCATCTAGCTGCTCAGTAGTGAATCGTCTCTCTACCCGGGCTAGGATACTAAACCGGCACACGCTTGCCACGGTACTTGTCAAAGAACTACACATTGCATAAACAAAAACCAGTCAATCGATCGCATTAGCCAACAACTGGCAGAATATGCAACAGAGTTAATAATAAAGTTAAGGCAAACTGACAAAACACTAGGCCTAGAAACTCAAGACTGACAAAACACTAGGCCTAGAAACTCAAGATCATCAGACACAATGAGAGAATGATCCATTGTAATTTGGATAGCCAAACTGGGAATCACATGAGTTCTGTTTCTGTATGTGGATCGGAGTAATACATCTATCTCACCAGGTTTTGAGCAGTTCACATGGATAAATTGTTATTGATAACATTGAGTAACGGCATGTGGTAGTGGAAGTCTACGAGTCTCATGCAAAGACAATTATTAGTGAATTTTGAATTGGAGACATACCGTTCTAATATATGGTTGCTGAATGATCCAACCGAGAACTGGTATCTTCTGAGCAAAAACTGCCAAGGTTGGCCAGAAGCCACTGAAATACAAAACGCTTTTAGTATCTGTTTACATTCCCACAAGCTGTATCAGTAAATAAGAAGAAAAATAGCAAAAAGACCTGAAGAGTACGAAAAAGCCATAGGTCTCCAACATCATTCCCAGGATTGGCCACCCAATGACAACAAAAAAGAAACCGACGCCAAAAGAAATAGTTCCCTGAGTGGAGAATATGTAAAAGCCAAATGAACATGCGTATAAGGATAAATATGTAAAGATATATCTGAGACGGATCCAGAGATATTGACAAGATACAGAAAGATGGCAAAAGCAACTAGACCTTATAATTTTGACGTTTCATGAAAAACTGCATGGTAGACTTGAAGCCAATGGTTAGACTAACACCCGATATGAAAAGAATCTGAGAAAACATGAAAAGAAACAAGCTATCTCACTCTTAGTTTTGTACTTTGCAAGAATAGTGGGTCAAAGCATTAGAAAACAAAGATATATGAGGTACTTACGTTTCCCATGGCAAGTAATCCCTTATCAAAGACAAAGACTACTCCCAAAAACGAGAAAAATACTCCAAATCCTGTAAGCCCTAACCCGATTTCTGTTTCAAATCACATAAAGTATAACCAAGTTCAGTAGGAATAACTTTGCACCCTGATGATAAGATATACTGAAAACAATTGGATTCCCCAAACAAGAACAGGACATTCAGTGATCAACTCACTCATTCCCGTGATAAGGATAACTAAGTAACAGGTATCCCTTCCGATAGCACTAATGATTAAGTATAACTAAGTAACATGTACATCTTCCAATAGCACGAATAAGTAAGCGTAANGTATCAGTAAATAAGAAGAAAAATAGCAAAAAGACCTGAAGAGTACGAAAAAGCCATAGGTCTCCAACATCATTCCCAGGATTGGCCACCCAATGACAACAAAAAAGAAACCGACGCCAAAAGAAATAGTTCCCTGAGTGGAGAATATGTAAAAGCCAAATGAACATGCGTATAAGGATAAATATGTAAAGATATATCTGAGACGGATCCAGAGATATTGACAAGATACAGAAAGATGGCAAAAGCAACTAGACCTTATAATTTTGACGTTTCATGAAAAACTGCATGGTAGACTTGAAGCCAATGGTTAGACTAACACCCGATATGAAAAGAATCTGAGAAAACATGAAAAGAAACAAGCTATCTCACTCTTAGTTTTGTACTTTGCAAGAATAGTGGGTCAAAGCATTAGAAAACAAAGATATATGAGGTACTTACGTTTCCCATGGCAAGTAATCCCTTATCAAAGACAAAGACTACTCCCAAAAACGAGAAAAATACTCCAAATCCTGTAAGCCCTAACCCGATTTCTGTTTCAAATCACATAAAGTATAACCAAGTTCAGTAGGAATAACTTTGCACCCTGATGATAAGATATACTGAAAACAATTGGATTCCCCAAACAAGAACAGGACATTCAGTGATCAACTCACTCATTCCCGTGATAAGGATAACTAAGTAACAGGTATCCCTTCCGATAGCACTAATGATTAAGTATAACTAAGTAACATGTACATCTTCCAATAGCACGAATAAGTAAGCGTAACTAAGTAACAGGTATCCCTTCCAATAGCACGACCTATTTACAGAAATCACAATGTAGACTTACTTTTTCGGTCATTCATTTCAAAGGACATCATGGTTCCCGGATTCAGCTGCTTCTACCTTTAGCTGTCATAAGCATAAAAACATGAATTAGTGTTAACATGACTTAGCCATACCTAAGGCCATGACTGATCGCATACATAACCCATAGAGATCTAAGACTCTGGCATCAGTTTTGGCGAAATATCAATATTAGGAAAGATTCTACGAATTTTACATCGACTAGAGAGGTACTAGTTACGGAATCAAACGTATAAACCCTAGGTTGTTCAATCGAAAACAAATAGACTGCCTACAGAGCGAGACGA